>NC_040886.2:8621142-8921142 GCF_900634795.4 Betta splendens | reverse complement strand
TATAACATGGCCAATGATGTGCATAAAATGAAAATGTGATCACATGTGGTATGGGAATGGGCATTTTGTGGCAGAACATTGTTGTTAAGTATTGGTTTCATGATAAACTAATAATGGTTTGCTGAGAAGAGTATAAATGATTAAAGCTTTTTAAGTCAAAGTCAAATAACAACATGAAGTCGTTGTAGACTAAGTATTTATGTTTTCAGTCTGAGCCGATCAGCCCTCTATCAGCATTGAGCAAAACTAACCACAGTAAACCTTTGTCACACTGACTAGGACATGTGGAAGTGGCGTGGCCATTACCTATAAAAAAATCTGCTGAGTCATCATTAGTTGAATATGTATTTGGTGGAGGAAGGTTTGGGAATAGACCTTTTGATTTTGCACAGTCCAGAATGTCGACCATGAAGTTCAGTGGGAACCAAACTTTTCTGTCTAGCGTCTGTGTTTTACCTCTGTGTGACTGCAGACACACATGGTGAGTCTGTAAATACCTATGATGCTTTGTCTCCTGCTCTAATTAAACTAGTCTGTATTTAAAGCTGATTGCAACATTTAGTCTTATTGTTGTGATGTTTCATTCACAAATGCCGACGCAGGAGAACTACCATATGTGTAATCAGAATAGTCTATGTGATTAAATGGAAATGATGTAGTCCTACATCTCTTTTTACATTTGAACCAAAACCTTCATCTAAGTTCAGAGACTGTACAGATTAGATGTGACCCTGTGAAAATGTAGGGGCAGCCGTCAGTGAAATCAGTAGGTAGTTATGCAACTGATGAAACAAACGGTTTTATACTGGAGGGTTAAATCTAACTCATCCTGTAACATAGTGACTTGGCTTCTTTCTAAACAACATGTTCTCCCCACAGACACAGGGAGAACATGCAAACTCCACACAGAGAGGTACCCTGACCCTGTCAGTGCTACCCACTGCACCACCGTGCCGCTCATTATGTGAATAATGGAGGTAAAATATTTACAAACAGAATGAAAAGGTATTCTCACCACAAACCCAATTACAGTATCACATTCAGTTACAGACAGTCAGATTGAAGTGAATAGGTGATTTTTGTTTTTTGAAAAAAAAACAAAAATCAGGTCATGATTTGGCTCCATGGTGGAGGGTTTGCTATGGGTTCTGCTTCTATATATGATGGATCTGCACTGGCTGCTTACCAGGATGTGCTTGTGGTTTTGATCTAGTATTGCTTCTAGGATGTCTCAGATAAATTGACCCATCTCACTAAGTCTTAGAATAAAGATGACGCTAAGGTCATACGGAGGTAATGTACAACAGAAGCATCTTCATCACAAATATAATTTATTTTATAATAATTTTATTAATCATGTCATTAGGGGCCTTTCTTAAAACATTTTGAACTTTGTTTTGCGGTAAAACCTGATTCACTCATTTGTATTACGTAATGCGGTTTCAGTAGGTCTTAACGTGTCTCTTCGTTGCTTCTTTTGTCTAATAAACCCGGCGCAGGAAGCAGCAATAACGTAATAACAGAAAAATTGCGCAACTGAACTTCAGGCGTCTGGCTTGAACTACGTTGTTTCCCAGAAAACAAAGTTGATGTCATTCTTTGGTCGCACGGAGAAAAAACGTCTTGAGTTACGGTGATTAGTGGAACAGGTGGGAGTGAGGAGGCGTTCACGGTCCGTTCTTGCTCGTTACCTCGCTGCGGTGTCAAACCTCCGCGCAACGTCAGTACCTGGTCTACAGTTGTTAGCGGAAGGATTCAAAGGTGGCGACGTTGTCTTTACTTACGCGAAGACGACCATGACGTTAGGTGTAAAACTAACTTTTTTTAATGTAGCATCTGTGTTGTTCCTCTGCGCGGCCGCAGACCTACATGGTAAGTACTGTAAATACCTGCAGAACCCAAAGGTTTGAAATGAGTTTCACGATCACTTTATAATTTTATATATGATATGATTATATGATTATGATTATTTACATGATATTTACGGTAATTATTCGTTATTACAGTTTTAATAACTAGTCAACGGGAATCACTGTGCATTTAGTATCCAATTATCTTGAAATAAATGAGACGTGAAAAGCGTAGAATGAAATACGTTTCTAAGGTAAACATTGTATTCTGTTTAATTTGACGTTAAACGCAGTTAAAGTGGATTCCTACCCAGTAGCAGTGGGTCACATTGTTTACGACACTTTTTTCACTCTTTAAAATATATGTTAAAGTCCATCCCTTACTGCTCACGTGTTAACTAGGTCAAAAGGAAACAAAGAGGGAGTAGCTCTGCAACACATGGGACAAGACATGCGTTAATGAAACACGAGCATTAACCCTGTAGATAGTTGCAACCTACTACCATAATGTTTGTCAGAGTGGTGCACAGAAAATCAATAAAAATCTACTTTTAAGAAATAATTTGGTAAGTCTTCTCAAGGATGATGCCCCAGACTAAAGGAGTCATGGCTTTGAATGGAACGCTCTCTGCTCTTTATTCAAAAAGCAAACACTCCCACCTGCAGGTTAATGCAAAACCTTCTGGACCTGGACAACCCACAAAAGACTTTAAAATAGGTTAAAGTGTGTCCCTGCACATTTGAAGGGCATTGAGAACATTTTAAATTTGTAAAATAAATGAAGAATCAGGAAATGAGCCTTAAATGCTTACTTTAAGGGTTAAGTGCTAGCAGCTTTCCTCCTTCAAAATAGCAATATTAAAAATGACTCTTTTAACTGCATAGAAGTGTCTAAACAACGTGATACTGACACCGCTCTAATGTCCTGACAGCACCTGAAGTGCACACTGAGCTGGGGAGTCTGAGAGGTCAGTACGTCAGTGTTAAGGGGAAGGAGACTGGGGTCCATGCCTACCTGGGGGTCCCCTTTGCCAAGCCCCCTGTAGGTCCTGCTCTGAGACTGGCTGCACCTCAACCTGTAGAGGGATGGGAAGGAGTGAAAGATGCCACCCAGCAGCCGCCCATGTGAGACATCCATCCACAGCATCCATCGATTCACACATAAGAACCATGTCCAACAGCAACTGAACCAAATGCTCTGTTTTTTTTTCAGGTGTATTCAACACAAACAGCACATAATTGACATCCTTGAAAAACTTGGTGGCATTTTGGCAGACGTCCCAGATATTTCCGAAGACTGTCTCTACCTCAACATTTACACGCCTGCAAACAGAGCTCATGATGCCAAACTCACAGTAAGAACCTTTCACTGCAAATTTTTTAATGATGCTTTTGTTAAAAATAATTTGTATAATATTTATCAACAAGACAGTTTGAGTGTGTGTGAATAATGGATGAATTTATTTATTATTGTATATTATTATTATTTGTTTATGTATTTATCAGGTCATGGTTTGGATCCATGGGGGAGGGTTTACTTTGGGTTCAGCTTCTATGTTTGATGGATCTGCACTGGCTGCTTATCAGGATGTGGTTGTGGTTTTGATCCAGTATCGCTTAGGAATTCTGGGATTTCTCAGGTAAAATGACCCAACTCATTGACTCTTATTAGGATGACTATACCATAATAACTTTAATTCATATAATGCAGTAAAATAATCATTCCTGTGATCAGCTGGTGTTACTGTGACCTGTTAGAGTGTAACTGTGTATTTGATTCAGCACTGGAGATCAACACATGCCTGGAAACGTTGGTTTGCTGGACCAGGTACAAGCTCTGAGGTGGATCCAGCAGCACATTCACAGCTTTGGTGGAGATCCAGGTTTAGTCACTATATTTGGAGAGTCTGCAGGTGGAGTGAGTGTGTCCTTACTGGTAAGACTTCATGTGCAGGTGAAACATTTAATATGAACCCATATTTTCTTAGATTCTCCACTAAACCACTTTTTCTGTTGCTTGAATCCACAGCTTCTCTCACCGTTGTCTCATGGGTTGTTCCATCGTGCCATTGCTGAGAGTGGAACTGCTGCCATGGATGCAATTGTGTCAAATGATCCTCTAATACTGATGCAGGTACTTATTATTGCTTATTTCACAGTAAATTGAATGTCAAAACCTGATTGTTTTTTTAAATTGTGAAGATGCATTTGTTGTATTCGTTCTCAGATTGTGGCAAATGTATCTGGTTGTAGCCATGACAGTACAAAGAAGATCGCTGATTGTATTAGAAACCTGGACACTGACACTATTGTGACCATTGGGAAGGTGAGAAAAAAAATTGCTAGAAGCTCGTGGAAGAACTACTTTTACAGTGCCACTCCTAACATTTTTAAACATTTTTCTGCTCTTAAGGAAAATCTTAAGCTTTCTTTACATGTTGACGGACACTTCCTGACAAAACCTGTGGAGGAGCTGTTCCGTGAACATGAACTTCTCACTGTTCCATTTATGACCGGTGTGAATGATGATGAAGGAGGGTGGACACTAGCAGGTGTAAGTGTGAATGTGAATTGCCTTAGTCATTATATTATAAGTTGTTATTACAAGTTGTGTCTTTTTGTAGTTCTTTGCGCCTCCAAACTGGACAGAGGGAATGGATCGAGAGCACATCGCAAACATGCTGTCCATGTTATTTTCTGATGTAAGACAGTCACTTTCTCATGTTAGAGTTTTACTTTGCTTATTTATACTTAAGCGTCTCTAACAGATGTATCAAATGTTTTTTCTAGCCCAAACATGTGGCCATCCGAGATTTGATAATAGATGAATATATTGGAACTGGTGACAATCATGTTAAGAACAGAGACGGCTTCACTGAGCTGCTAGGAGACATTTTGTTTACTGTTCCAGCCATTAAGACGGCCAATGCCCACAGAGGTACTTGTAGATATTATTATGAACATACATTTAAAAATACACGTAAAGAATGTGTATACTATGTTTTTGTGTACAGACGCAGGTGCTGCTGTTTACCTGTATGAGTACCAGCATCCTCCCAGACACCTGCAGAAGAAAAGGCCGAGCTTTGTTGGGACTGATCATGCAGATGAACTTTTTACAGTGTTTGGATTCTGTTTCACAACTACTCATGTCAAGCTATCTGGTAATGGCAATATTTTAACTATATTTCTACAGCAGATATGTAGGTTGAATTTAAAGGTCCTTCAGAATGCTTCACCTAATATTTATAATTTTAGACTCATGTACTGAAGAGGAGGAAGAGTTAAGCAAAACCATGATGAGCTACTGGGGGAACTTTGCCCGTACAGGGTAGGAATCACTGCTCTGTGGACAGGAAGTCATCACATACACCAGGTTGCTGTGTTTACAGCTTGTTTGTGTGTGCAGGTCTCCTAATGGTGACGGTCTTGCTCACTGGCCACAGTATGGAGCAGGAGAAGACTACCTGGCCATTGGTTTGAAGCAGCAGGTCACCCGTCAGCATCTGAAGAAGAGCCGCTTTGTCTTCATGACTCAGATGCTTCCAGAAATGATCCGGCAACATATGGAGAAGATGGAGCGCAGCGAGCTGTAGAGCAGTCACCTCCCAGTTCTCTGGTCCATCACTCTGGTGTTAATGTCAGCATTAAGTACAAATCAGTCAAAAAAAATGATTTGAAAAAGATTGTTTCAAAATGATTTAATCTACTTCTATTCATTTGACGCTCCTATATTTATTGACTGATCGGTTCTTAATAATTTGGAGTCTAATATAAAATGAATTTAGGTTAAAGCTTTTTTTAAAGCAATCAGTATTGTTTCACTGCTCATTTTCAGACATACACAGAGAGAAGGAGCACACACTGGAGTAGTGGTCTCAAATATGGCCATCATAAGTGAACATTTATGAAGAACTATTATTTAACAATAATATAGCTACACTATTTTGTGTCAGGTATTACATCTACAAAAGTAAAACTTCTCCCACTTACAGTACACTAATAGGAAACAGCTGGCACATGTTTTATTGTACTGCAGGAATATGAAGCATAACGAAAGCGTAACATTAAAATAAACAAAAGTAAGAGAAACATTAATCAACTTATTAGTTTTTTATTACTGAGAAGAGCGCTTAAGCTGAAAAGCTCCCTGAAGTCTGATGTTAGCAGTTCAATAGGTCAATTTTAGTTGTTCACAAAATCTAGCATATGGCATTGAAAACAGTACAAAGCGACACTTTTGAAAGGCAAATCATTCATTAGCTGGGATCAGAGTGCTGACACATAAAAGACAGGTAGAAGGTAAAATAATTCAAAATAAGAGGAGATAATTAAGATCAGACAGAATCAACCAAATCATGCTTTAGCAGACATTTTCTGCTAGTAAAGCTTAAGTCTGATAGAAAAGTGCTGGCCAGTGGCTTTGAATGATTCACTATACTGCCCAGAAAAGTGCACTTGGAGTAAGAAAGCTACTGGGCATCACCATCAGGCCATAAGGAGTCGTAACAGACACGTAGTTTGAGAGCTTTGAGCAGCCTGGATTGAAGTCGGAAATAAAGAGGGAATTCACTCTGCAGATAAGGAAGCCAGGCAAATGTGTCAGCCATAAAAGAAACAAATGCAATGCATTTCAAAAGGTAAGACATGTAACAGACCATAATTACACAAGCACACAAACTGTATCACTTTGATACTATGATTAAATCCAGCTTATGTATAGGTTATGTTATTCTATTGCAATACATCGTTCCAGCTTATATAATAGTTTTTTAGGTGTGGGGGACAACGAGCCAAAGCATATCACTGAAAAAATATGACTTAACGTTCAATGGGCAGTGTTTGCCCAAACCTAGTTACAGTGGTTGATAAGACAGCAAGTCTTTTCAGGTCAGTGGTTAGAAAATTACCCAGCTGTAAAACTAAACAGCACAGTATTTCTATAGGACAAATTAACAAAATAAATGTAACCCAATACATTTTGCTATGCACAGAAATACTTTTCACTGACTTGTGGCAAAGAGAAAAACACCTGAGATGCTGTCTTCCTAAAAAGTTTCATATATTAAAAAAAAAAACAAATTATGTTTAATAATAAGTGTGAGTAGTGTGATTAGATCTAAATGAAATATCGCATGCACATCAATATATTGGGCACTGAAATAATAAAAATACTATATAGTAGAATACATTAGACACTTTCATCTTTTTCAAGCACTACCAAGTACAGACATGGTTTTAGAATCAGAGGCACGTATATCGCTCCTTTTGTCCTGGAGGGAATAAATAAATAAATAAATTAAACTTTCATGACCTTCTTATCATGCTGGATTGAGGTCACACTGAGGTGAGCTGATAAATGAGAACACGTGTGGTAACAGAAGCAAATGTGCTGTGTCAGAGTGACATAACTAGCTTAGCTTAACTGAAAAAAACTAAAGGGCAAACAAATAAAGGTTGCATCAGGAGAGCTAAGGTCATGATCTAACGTGACGTAATGTTTTCAGTGGATGAGGTGATTCGTGTGTGATAGTGGCCGTTATGCACTGTACTATGGGACAGACTTAAAGCTTGGTGCATCAGGATGTCCAGGACTGCATGTTCTGCAGCATGGCCTCGAAACGCTCCATGTTCGGGGCGTGAGCGTGCGCTAGATGGTCCGTCAGACGACTGTACAGGCTGAAAGACTTCAACTCCAGCCAGATGAAACCGAAACGGTCCTTGTCAAACAGCACAAAGAGGCCTGGGGTGCGCTCGGGGCTTGTGAAGCCGTGTCCAGCGATGAGGCCCGTTCCATAGAAGCTGAAATGGAGAAACATCAGTTTAGCAATTGATCAGTATCAGTGGATTCTATGCTCACAAAGCAATAACTCACAAAAAATATAAAAACAGGCACAGGTTCTACTACCATTACATGGTATTACTTCATGCATGTTCCTTCCATCCTTTAAGCTGAGTTTTTACCATTTACTGCAGGTGCGGGGGTACACCTCGTTGCGAGCCATGACCCCGAGGGGTAGCACAAACGGCTGGCCTTCAGGCGGATTGGTGCTGGTGCCAGGCTGGGAGCCGTCTGAGCAGGCACCGTGGTCTGCCTCCGTCCCTTCAGCCTCGCAGGGACCACTGCGGGTGTCCTCTGCGGCAGAAGAGCCCTTAGCCTGTTCCTCTGCCTCCCTCTGCACCTCCTCGTGTACCCCCATCACCAGCCGGGAAAGCTCCTCAATTTTGCGTTGCTGCTCCAAGTCGGGAAGGACGACAGGCCGCCTCAGGTCAACGTCCAGAGTGAGTTGACCAGCAGGAACGTTGGGGTCTCCCTGCAGGAAGGGATACATGAATGTGAGTCAAACATGCTACAACTATAGAGCTGCTAAGACAGAGATTCTTTTTAAGACAAGCACAGCCTCCAATAGTGACTTTAAATCCACTTACAGTGAGCTTAGTGGCTTTCGCAGATGTGCCATGGAAACTGAGCATAACAATCTCTAAACCATGACTGCCGTAAGTGCCTTTGAAGAGGCCCGCCTGCAGCAGGTCAGACGGCGTGGCGGGAGGCAGGTAGATCCTCCGGTATGTCAAACAGTTACTGTGAAAACAAAAGACAACGCAAAGCGCATGAAATCCACAGCTTCCTCCCTCCCTTTGTTAAAATATGCTAACGAAGCTGCACCTTCACAAATCTGAACAGTTTCAACAACAGTCCTAGCGGCTTTAAACTCACTGACATGTGACAAACAAGAGATTCATACTCATATTGACTTGTGTAAATGAACTTCATCAGGATGAGCTCCTGCATGTGCTCATGAAAGATTTCTTCAAGCGTCCGGCCCCATTCTTCATCCAACCATGTCCTGAACTCCTACACACACAGATGCACATTTGAACTAAGATGCTAGTGCGGGACACATGCATTATAAGATAATAAAATATGACTGATTAATCAACAGGTTGAGCATGAAACACATGGGGCGTCCGACTTGACCCACCTCCTGTCTGCCTCCTGGCATGCGGTGAAAATCAGTCTGGTTACATTTAGTTGAAAACTCATCCTTCTTCACAGTCTAAGAATAACAGAATGTGACACATATGAATGGATTACATACTTTGATAAAATACTAAACTCAAATGAAATTAAAATCATTTATTGTATATATCTTTTGGTGCATAGAGTAGCTTCATGAAGTGTGAGCCCTTACCTGTATGTCTCCTTTGTGGGGGCCTTTATGTCCATACATGCACTCCACAGTGGCCTTGTTGCTCTCCCACATGTGAATACGGAAGAGTGGCCGTCTCCTCATGGGATCCTCCACACGGGGGTCGTGAGGTGGCAAATACATCCAGCCAATGATGAAGAGCCCGTCCACCTAAAGAAAAAAAACTTCTAGTTTACCCGCAGAACCTGCAAAACATTAAACAAGGTATTTAAATTGAATTGAATTGAACTTACCACAACATTGAGCAAGCCGCCATAAGGACCAATGTCGGGCTGCCATAAGCCCAAAATATGTCTATATGGGTGGAGCACTGCAACAGAAGAGCGCAGCATTACACCACAGGTCCCATCTTCCACAAACAAGAGGTGTAAATGCTTTATTTAATGTCAGGATCTGAAAAGTGTTAGAATCCTTGTCTAAGCATCCACAAAAAGCACACTGCATTACCCACGCATAATGAAGGACAGTGCAGAACAGTTATAGTGCAGAACAGTTATTACCACGTTTACTGTTCAAATAGGGTGTTTTACTCTGCTGCAGTCTTTTAGATAAACTACACCAATAGGAGTCCTGCACACACATGCCCTCATGCTGCAGCCATGTACATACAGTGTGTGTACACGTCTTTATAGTCCATGTGTTCGTAGTCCGGCAGGAGCTTCATAAAGCGCCCAGACTTCACCCGTGGGTTCACACCTGGACAGGCACAACACAAGCCATGTGTACAGCTCCCACACACTAAAGTGAGCTCAGTCTAAATCAGCGCGCCACTGAAAAAAGTGTGCCAAAAATATTCTCCAACAGGTGTTGTCATTGTGCCAGGTGGGACTACTGGTTGTTAAAACAATCTCTATATCTGGCTTATAAACAAATATGGAACAGATGGAGAAAATGAATTGAAATATTTATATGAGGTTGAAATATCAACAGTTTTTTTTAAGTCACGCTTATTTATATAAACATTTGGCAGACGTTTGCCACGCTGTCCAAATAACATGAATCTATGTGGAACCGACATACACAAACAGGGAAAAAAACAGAAAAGCTGGACTTGTTGAACGGATAATTAATTGCTTATTAAGCCATTAAACTCACGTTTAACATATAGATCACGGCTAGAAAACCCTTTGACTTCCAACTTTCTCAGATCCTCCTTCATGCCAAACTCTGCAGAGAGAAAACACATGAATTCATAACACAAAGACACAGTGATAACATTACTCCTTAAAAACATGCACAGTATGTGGCAGAAGAGCCTGTCACAGAAGCACGTACGTCACCGTCACGTAGTGATACTGCACCACACCTAACTATGGTAATGTAGCATTCTGTGAATATCTGGTTTGTTAGTTGTAGTTTGACTATTAAGTACGCACCAGTTCACAAACAAATGCTGTGCTACAGTAAGAAAGGATAGACATTGTTATACATGTGTTTACCATTAGAGTTTTGTATACAATTCCTGGCATTTCCAGACCAATCAGTGTTTCAATAAAGCTTTGTGGCAGTATTGGATCTTTTTTTAGTTATTTTCATATCTAAACGCATTATTTTACATATTATTGTAAACAATATGTAATTAGTAATATGCTTATGATATTCCTATTTTGATAATTTAAATATGTTTTACACTGGCACATAACACACGCACAAAACCCGGCTAAATAACCTGGCTTCCGGCATGAGGTGGTGGAGGTGGTGGTGGCGGGTTGGGGCTGCTAAAGCCCACTGAAGGCCTGGGTCCGGCCCTGCAACAGCGAATGGCTGACACGGGCCTAATATGACCTGGAGACTTTGCTGTATTATTACAACAGTGACTAAAAACACAGCACTCGGTTAATGTCCCTGATGGCGGAGATCAATAGCAATGCTTTTCGATGAGCCCATTTCCGCAGAATCGTGACCGCTGGGCCCCAGTCAACATTACATCTGGCATTGTTGTGCGACCGTGCCATGAAATGATATTCCCGTCACACCCCTTCGTCATCTTTACCTGCCACACATCGTCTCCTCCAGATGGTCTCGGTGCTGAGAATGTGCCTGAATTTCTTGCAGACGAGGGCGACGTCCGCTAGCGCTGTCCCGGGGAGCAGGGAGAATATTTCGACCAGGAGCTCCGGCGGTAGTTCCGACAGCGACCGCGGCTGCAGAGGTCCCCGGCGCGTGCAGCCCAGGCAGCCTCCTCTGTTGACATGCCCGCCGCCACATTCGCAAGCGTCACTCGGCCCCGCAGCCGCGGCCGCGGCCGCGGCTGCGGCTGCCTTGCCGCTTTTCGAGCCCCCGCCGACGTCGATCTGCCTCTGGGCCACGATCTGCTCCTCTTCCTCCTCGTCCATGTCGGAGTCGCTGCCCGGATCCTGTTGGTTATGCGACTGTCGCCTCCGGCACCTCCGCGACTGACCCACTCCGCAGAGCCTGGCACAAACAGCCATCCGTGATCACCAAACAGGCAACATTACATCACTAGCACACATCTGTCAGCTGCAGTCTGCCTGATAATCGCCTGTCCTCGCGAGCATGGGCAGAAACATTTATTCTGACGTCACGGCGTACAGCGCGTAGTAGATTCCTTATTCCGTCGTAGTTAACATACTTACATGTTCAGCATTTGGGTGTGACATTATGCGTGGACAGCACATTTTGATTGTATAAAAGAATGTATTACAATATAATATTCAACCATTCAATAAATACCCCAAATAAAGTTATTTCGTTGTCTGCACATGGATGCTAAAGAAAAAAAACGCTCCTTCTGTGCAGGTCTTTCTCAATGTTTCTTTTAGGTCCAGTGCCAGCAGAATTCAACGCTAGACGTCAAAACAGTATAGGTTTGTGAAAGCTCTTGATTTGCGTAAGTCGTAGTTGCCGTAAATACTGCGGGACCATATATGTGATTGAATGTTTTCCAGTATAAACTATGCGTAGTAGCAATCTGTATGTCAGAGGTTTTGGAAATAAAATAGAAAATGTTTAGACGAGCCAGCCAGGAGTCGAACCTAGAATCTTCTGATCCGTAGTCAGACGCGTTATCCATTGCGCCACTGGCCCGAACGAGAATATTATGCCGTAAACATTGTATTTATTGATTACTCATCCTATGATGATGTAATTTTGAAATTATTTTTCTGTCAAATAACCCCAGTTAAAACAACCAACCTCTGATGGCATCATACTATATCCTTATATTTGATCGATTGAATTCCACAGAAACACAGTCTGGTTCAAGTAGTTTATAGTTATGACCTGGCAACCCATTAAAAAGAATTAGTGAAAAACAATCACAAAAATATATTCTAAAGAAATTAAAAACGCATAATGTTAAATCTGATGACTTATGCATTTACAGATGTATTTAGCATGTAACATTGTGCATATTAATATGAAACAGGAACGACGAAAGTCTCGTTGTGGGGTGCTTTAGTCAAACGTGGCAACCACAGAGCTAAACAGGAAATGATCACTGGCGCGAAATTTGCTAGATATTATGAAAGCGTCACGAAAGACAACGCAGATTTGAGTTGACTGTAGTAATTCACAACAGCGAATGTCCGTAAGTGAACGCTAATTAAACGACGCTGAGCAGAGATAACTCTGAGCTATTGTACAGTTCTCCGCTGCAGTTACAGTAAGCTTGCTTAAATCGGTTTTGGCTAACAGAAGGGTAACGTTGGTGTCTATTTATGAAGCGGCTCTGTCTGTGATAAACAACAGATCATGAGGGCTGATATCGATAAAATCGCCTCGATGTCAGAGGGAGAAAGTACCGGTGATCTACAGAAATACCTGTCCTCGCTTTCAGATGATCAGGTAAAATAAAATAACGTGTCAAATTTGCTCAACATAGAAAACTTCTTTGGCGTTTGAGATCATGTGTCCTCTGTTTCCAGCTTATCACTGTGATTACTAATACAGCATTAAAGGGTAAGAAAGTCGCCACCACGATTAAAGGCATATTTAAAGGTAAGTAACTATATGTTGTTGCCCATTGTCTTGAACGCCGTCATACCAAAACATCTGCTGTAGTACTGTCACGTGTTCACTCAGCAGCACCAACAAACTGCTTGTGCATTAAGATCCCACCTTGTCCTCTATTGACAGGCTCTCCACCCAGTACAAGCGATGGGGCAAAGCGCAGACTCCTCGTTTACCAGCACTGCATCCCTCTGTGTGAGTCGGGGGACCTCCAGACTGAGGTGGCATCTGGTATTATAGGACTGCTGATGCTGGAGGTAAAATGATGTTCATAGTATACTTGTGTACATAAGTCTACTCCAAGTGGTTTCTGAAGGAATGACCACTGTTCAGACACAAACATTGTGTGGGTTTTTTTTGTATTTGTTGTACTTGTTGATCTGAACACATTGTGTGTGTCTTTCTTCTATCATGCATTTCTTAATAGACTCGTACGCTGACAGGACCCTCTCTTGCGCAAGTGGCCTCTCTTTTTGTTGACGCGATTAAGGTTGGAAAAATGGGTGGAGGGAAATCCCTGGAGCTGTTTCCTACTGTGCTCACTGCCCTTGCAGCCTGTGAAGCATTGTCATATGGCAAAGGTAAGTGCAAATATTTTTTTTTATTGTCTGTATATGAAGAGGACATTTCTCATGATCGTTCATAACCTATATTCAGGAGAACTCAGTGGTGAGGAGTATAAAAAACAGCTGATCAACTCTCTGTGCTCAAGCAGGTGAGGACATCACTGATTTTAAACTGTAACTGTATCCACAGATTTTGAAGGGGGTTAAAACCAGCAGATTTGACTTTGTGCAGATATTAGTTGAAAGCCTTTTTCTATTTTTACGCAGATGGGACCCACAATGTGTTATCCACCTGACCACCATGTTCAGGTACAATCCTTCACTACAAGACTATTTCACCTCACTCTCACTCATAGCAGAACTCTCATAGCAGAACTCTGTACTTTCTGTGCGTCCACCTTATTTTAGGGATGTGCCCCTTTCATCAGAGGAGCTGCAGTTTCTAGTAGAGAAAATACTGAGGATGTTCACCAAATTGGATTTACAAGAAATTCCACCCCTGGTTTACCAGTTGCTGCTTTTGTCTGCAAAGGTGTGTGTATGTACTTAATCTGGTTATCTAGGTTTAATGCTTATACATGTCTAATTACCTGTATTGCTTTTCACAGGGATGCAAAAAAATTATCCTTGATGGCATCATCGGTTACTTTAAGGAGCAAGATCTTCGCCAGGATGAAGAGCAGAAACATGGAGAGTGAGTACATCATACATTATGTCCTATACTTTATTAACTTTCTTTTTTCCATTTACTTACTGCCTCTATTTCAGAAGCCTGGATCTAGAGGTTCAATCCATTCCACAGGACCAGTTAAGGCACGTGGAGGGAACAGTCATCCTCCATGTAGTCTTTGCTATAAGACTTGACCATGAACTTGGAAGAGAATTCCTTAAAAACTTCAAGGTTATGCACAACCTATCTATATGTTACTGAACTTATTTGTCACATTCCTAATTCATGCAATTCCATAAATCTTGAATTCTATTTCTACAGACCTCATATGGAGACTTGTGTTCGTTCAGCATTGCACTGCTGCTCTCAGTGGCACGAATTCAACGCTATGAAGAGCAGGTGGGAAATCTATACTCTTGCTTTCCTAACTTTACTATTTTCAATACATTTTTTGTTAACATGTAACTTTCTTCTACTTGGTTTGTTCAGGTGTTTGAACTTTTGAAAGGAGGGATTACGAAGAGCTTCAAAGATGAGCAGCTGCAACAGGGTTCAAAGTTTCTGCAGGACCTTCTTCCTGGACACTACAGTGTGGATCAGATGATACTAGACACAGTCAAGAACAGGTAAAAGCTTTTACTGATTTGTTTCAGACCTGCACAAAATGAGCAAACCTTGTGTTTACATTATAATAAAATAGCTATAACTAAAACGTTCTGTATTATTTGACCCTTCCACCTGTGCAGTGTGTTTGGCTGGGATCATGTGACCCAGGGGCTGGTGCAGCTAGGCTTTTTCCTCATGGACACATTTGGACCCAAACCTGCACCCTTTGGCAAGACCACAGAGGGTTCTGCTACTGTAGCCCGGAGCCCCATTCAGCAGGCATGTAAGCTAGGAGGCCAGGTGCTACTTCAAGGCTTTAAGGTAACGTTTGAGTTTATTGTTTAGAATGACACAATGTCAGAAAGTGGCATTGGTTATGTTTGTGTTGTATTCCTCACTGTGGGATCTGTGTTCTTTTATTGCAGTTGCAGGAGCCTATCAGAGGAGAGATACTGGAGCAGGTCTTAAATAGACTGGTCACCAAGACAGCCTCCCCTGTCAATCATTACTTAGGTAATATGCCTGCAGATAATTCTGTCTTTAGGAGGTCTTGCACCAGAGTCTAATCTTTCTGGGTAAAGACTATATGTTACCTTTTCTTTTTTTTATGTCATCAGAGCTTTTCTCTGACATTGTGGTCTCTGCTCCCATGATCCTCCTGGAGTCATCCTCTAAAGTGATAGAGACATTTGACCATTTGTCATACCTGCCCTTGACCACTGTTCAAGGACTCCTCAAAGCTATTCAGGTGTGTAAAAAAAAAGTCTTTCACAAAATAAACATCCCCTTGCTTTGTTGAATCACTTTACTTTTTTTATTCCCCAGCCTCTGCTCAAGGTCAGCATGTCTTTGAAAGATGCCTTAATTTTAGTTCTCCGCAAGGCCATGTTTTCCAGGTTTGTATACTTTCCTCCTAATCTGACAAGATGCATTTAATATTTAAAGGTATCGGTAAGTGAATTTAAGAACAACATAGATATGTTTTTAAATTGTTCTCCATCTTAATTAACTCTTTTTAGCCAACTGGATGGCAGGAAGTCAGCAGTGACTGGGTTCTTGTTGCTGCTGAAGAATTTCAAAGTGTTAGGCAGTTTGGCTTCCAGCCAATGTAGCCAATCAGTCTCCTCCAGTCAGGTACTTTGTTTGTGGTTAATAGGTGTATGTGTACAGGGACTCTGTCGCTGTGTGTTACATTTGTAGATCCTTTCAGTCTGTAAGAGAGTATCTAACTTTATGAACCTCTGAACAGGTCCAAGTTGATGTTCACTCTCGTTACAACTCTGCTGCCAACGAAGCCTTTTGTCTGGAGATTCTCAGCAGCCTGCGTCGCTGCCTGGGCCAGCAGGCTGATGTACGGCTCATGCTTTATGAGGTCAGAGATCATTATTTTTGTGTTTATGTAGTTTATTGTGATTTTTTTGACACATTGAGGTTGTAATATTTGGAATAGGCTTGAAAATCATTTCCTGGTTTCAGGGCTTCTATGATGTTCTCCGTCGCAACTCCCAACTTGCAAGCTCTATCATGCAGACCCTCTTGTCACAGGTATGTATGTGCTTTGGTGCAAGATGTGTTCAGTGTAATGGCCAGTTTGTCGTATTTAGATTCACTGTATGCTGTATCTTGTTTCTTCATCTTCAGCTAAGACGATACTATGAGCCTGAGCAAGACCTCCTACCCCCGGTGAAGTTGGAGCCTTGCATAACGGCTCACGGAGACCAAGTCTACCTCCAAGAGCCACTGGTACTTTGTCTCTACTGTAGCAATGTGGTGACTGGGTTTTTGCTGCTATTAAATCTGTCTCCTCCGCCTCAGGCCCATCTGATGAGCTGTACTGTGCATTGCCTGCTGTGGCTGCAGAATGTGCGCCGAACAGTCAATCTTAATGCCGGAGTCAGTGATGACGAGGATGAGGAGGATGAAGAGGAAGGATACCGGTCTGAACTACAGACAATTCTGGAGAGCATGACGAGGCGCATGATCAAGTCTGAACTGGAGGACTTTGAACTTGTATGTAACGATGACAGTAGCGCTACAAGAATCTGCATGAACTGAGTCACAATGTGTAGCTTTTATTCTATACCTATGAATGATCATTTTACTCAGTGTTTTACACAGTGTTACCACAGTGTTTACACATTATGGGATAATTATCATTCTTACCATGTCTCTGTGGATTAGGACAAGTCAGCTGAGTTTTCCATGGGATCCAGTGTTGGGGTAAAGAATAATATTTATGCTGTGCTGGTGATGGGAGTGTATGAGGTCCTAATGGAGTACAAGTTCATCAAAGCAAACTACAGGTAATAAAACAAACATAAAAATAAAAAATTATAATTTTGTGTTAAAAATTATAATTCTTAAGTATAATTAAAGTGATAAATCATTTATTTTCTCATGTGTTTTCTAGTAAAAGCTGCTTTGAGGAGCTCATACAGCTATTTAACAACCACCACAAGCTAACTGAGATTCTCAAAGAGAAATCTGGAAAGAGTCGAGCATCTTCGAACAAGATCCCCCGCAGTTTGCTTTCGTTGGGCTTCATATCAACTCTGCTGACTATGCTCTTCAGGTTAATGCTTATGGTTGATGCTTAACATTGTATCTACTAAATTTTCTTTAAATAACATTTTGTCAAACTTGTGTCCCAATATGTCCGACTAATGTAACAACGTGCCTTGTACTTTCCAGAGACAGTACTCAGAGCAGAGAGGAAGCGCTCTCAGTTCTGCGCTCCAATGGGGACTTTGTACGTTACGCAGTTAATGTAGCTGTGCAAAAAATCCAGCAGTTGGAGGAAACGGGACACACAGATGGCCCAGATGGACAGAACCCAGACAGGACCTTCCGCTTCCTATGTGACATGACAAGGTTGGAATCCCTTCAGATAAATCCTAACCCACTTTTTAATGACTGTGATGTTGTTGAACCCATGAATGACCCATCTTTGTTTGAATATCTCGCCAGTGTGCTGATGTGGCGATACACCAACATCCCCAGTGTTGTGGAGGATGCAGGAAAGAAGGAGAAACGGTCCAGCTTGTCTCAGCTGTGCCTGGAAGGTCTGCTTAGGATTTTCACAGCCTGTCACCAGCGCTTTCCAGACAAGATGCCCCAGCTGCTCTCCAACATTGGTTAGAAGAGTTTACAGAATTTTAAGTTTTATAGGCGGAATGTTGGCCTGAATTTATGATGTCATGTTTCTTGCAGATGTAGCTGAAGACGATGCTGAGCCAGACGAGGCTAACGTGTCCGATATGAATTTCTTTTACATCAGACAGTTTCAGGTGCATTGACAGTAATTGAATATATTATTCTGCACAGTTAGAAATAGAGCATAATCCTACAGTTGGCTTATCTACTACTTAATTTGGTGAATTCCTTGGAGAGTAGTAGTAATTTCACCCTTGCTGAGCATCGCTTTTACGTCAACAGAGGGCACTGTTCACTCAGTTAAGTGGAGAAGAGGAGGACTTTAACAGCAAAGAGGCTCAGCTGCTGGTCAGCATCTTAAGCGTGCTCTCACATCAGCTAAAGCCGTCTTCCCAACAGGTATGTGTGCCCCTGTGCACATGCTGTACACCTACATGTAGTCGTTGTGCTAATAGTTCTACATCTGTAGTTTGTTCAGATGATCACATGGACTGTAAAAATCTGCAAGGAGACTAGTTTTGGTAAGCGACGTCTTACCTAGAAGTTGAGTCCTCAGTGGCTACTGTAAGGTGTGTTCTGAAGTTTGCTTTCTTTCTCACTTTTTTAGAGGATTCTGCCTTTTCCAAGGGGCTGCTCTCTCTTCTCTTTAACCTACACATTCACTATAAGAGTCCTGTGAGCCTGCTGCTGGAACTTTGCCAAGACATCCACAGTCAGCTGGGAGATATTGATCAGGTACACAAAATTTCAGACACAAGCAGCCTGGCAAGAAATATTCCCTAATAATAGCATTTTAATAAAGACACCTCTAATACTTTTATCTGCTTATGTTATTTGGTCTTTAGCATTAGCACATAATTTAAAATTGGTTAATCTGTTTATTTTGTCTTCTCTATGATCAGGATGTGGATGTGGAAAAACAGTCCCACTTTGCTATTGTCAACATGAAAACTGGAGCAACAGTAGCAGTGAGTGTTTTGAATGGAGATTTGTGAAATACTGTCAATCAGTTTTTCCAAAGTTTTTTTTATGATGGGCTCACCCTCATTATCGTCATTTCAGCTGTTGGTCCTGGCTCAGGTTGACAAGGTGCTTGATGAAGTGGACTGGTTGATTGCCAGAAAGAAAAGCCAGGTAGCCGCTGACAAAACTGGATCGGGTAAGAAGCCAGTATATCTGATGCTCAGGGGGGAAAGGACATCTCACTGAATGGTACTTAAACATCCCATCACTTGCTTCCAGGTGAGGCCACCCAAGCAACAGGCCAGCAGGATCCAATAGAGAAAGCAGTGACGCTCCAGCTTGGCACTCTTTTGACAGGATTAAATGAGCTGATCCAGACAGCCCTGCTGCCGGGCACCTGCACCATCACACTGCTGAGAGAACTGAGTCGCACATACACTATCCTCACCACCCTGGTCAAATACGTGCGTGTCTACCCATTATGTGACCTTGTGTGTGTGTGTGTTTGTACAGTTTGTTCCCAGGTTGATTTTCTTTTCCATATGCTGTTTCAGTACATCCAGGTGTGCAGCAGCCAACATGGTGCCCTGCCAGCTCGCTTTGAGAAACTGGTCAGCCTTAAATATTATGAGTGAATTTCACTTAGCCAGTATTTCTAATGTACTAATGTGGTGTTTCTTGCCTTGTTTGTGCAGGTCAAACTATCTGGCTCTCACCTAACACCACAGTGCTATTCTTTCATCACATATGCACAGGTACCACTTGGTTCTGCTTCAGCTTTTAGACAGAACATTATTCAGAAATAATTCTCATGTTATGGTGGTAATTTTTACATTTTTCTGTCAGAGTGGTGAAATCAGTGGTGGAGGTGATGATAAGAAGAAAAAGAAGAAGAATGAAGTAAACACAGCTGCTTCTGTGAGGACGGTTCTATGTTTTTATAAATTTAAATACAAATTTATAAATGCACTAAAACTCTGTGCCTTGAACAGAACTGTTTTAACTGAGTACATGTAGTTCGTTTACGCATATTCTTTTCTTCTGGTAGGCAAAACTTCTGCGTGACACAAAGGCCATCCCCAATTTGATCTTCAGCATTGAACAGTATGAGAAATACCTCATTACGCTCTCAAAGAAATCAAAGGTACATGGATGTATTGAAATTGGTTCAAAAAACAAAGTATGATCCTTTGAACACTGATGGAAACCGTCAAGCTGCTCATAGTGAGGTTTATATGTTATATGTTTGGTTCAGGTAAATCTGATGCAGTACATGAAGCTGAGCACTTCAAGAGATTTTCGCATCAATGCTGCTACGCTGGATGCAGCCCTGCAGGAGCAGGATGACACTGAGGAGGTAAGTTCAACTTACGGTGTCAAACTGTAATCTTCTCAGTAGTGAATAAAGCCATTTTACTTTTAGATATCATTTCAGTAATTGTTTCAATTAAAACTTTCCTTCTGTTGGGTGAGATCTTATTCTTCTGTTCTTGCCAGACAACAGAGTCACAGGAGACACAAGAACCCAAACAGAAGAAGAGGAAGCAGTGAGATGACCTTGTACATGTGTTACTACCACTGTTATTCAGAACAGTAGTCTGGCCTGTGATCTGCTATCTTCCTTTGCTTAAAGAGCCTTTGGTGATATCAATGATTTGGTAGATGTCCAAGGCTTCACCTGTGAAAAGTTTGCACAAAGTTTGTTTAGCAATTGGGTTTTGTTCTTATTTCACTTGAAAATGTTGTTTTATTTAATGGCAAGTATCTAAACACAGCAACTTCAGTTTTACAGTACTTTACACTGACATTAAATCTAGCATTTGAATAAATAATGTGACTTTCTCTCAAACATAAAGGTGGCTTGACATCATAAAAGCTGCACTGATGTTCAGAAAAAGGTCACTGTTAAAAATCAGCTCCTCATTAAATAGTACACTTGTAATTACATTGTATTTGAAATATGCTTGGTCAGTCTAGCTTTGTCAAATGCTGTTTTGTTTGAAATAAATATTTGTTTATTCACACACTTGTCTTTATTTTTCTAAAAAAATCATGTAAATGGGAAATGTCATAATGTAATGCAATTAATTCCTTCAAGTTAGCAACTACATTATTTTCTGGACAGAACATAAATGTTGATGTACAAATGAGCTAAAAAGCCAACGATTTAGTAAAATTACTGTTCCAGTTTAATGTCATTTTATTTTGGCCTAAAACCTGGTTCTGGCAGACTTTTATGAGCCAACTGTTCTTTAATATCTTTGCATCTGAAACCTGTTGAAGTCAATATATGAAGATCCGATAAGTCCCCTTTATACATAACATGTATAACATGTTATACATTTGATGTATAATGTGGGAAAGGCGTGGAGGGTGAATGGTGTGTGTAACTCACCAGGTCGTAGGCCATATCTTCGCTCCAGACCTGTGGGGTTGGAAGGAGTCACACAGTCCATGGTGACCTCCTTCCTCAGGCACTGGTCAATGTCGACTGCACTGAAGAAAGCTACTGAATGGGGGAGGTCTTGCATCCCGAGCGCATGGGCAAACATACTCCTACCAGAATAAGGATGAAATGACCATCACAGTCATTCTATACTGTGCATTCTGGCTCAATGCTGACCACAGTACCTTGTAAGCAGGTTTGTAATCTGAAGAGCCAGCGCAGCTCTGTAACGATCTTCACTGCGGACCAGGTAGCGCACCTCGTCGTGGATGCTGATGCAGAAACGACCATCGATGTTGTGCTCCTCAAAGAGCCACTTCATGGCCACAAGCATCAGGTGTAGGTAGTCCACCGCCGAGCTCTGAACCACCCAGTTGACTCTGCTGGTGATAAACTAATAACAGAGCCAACATGAATATTTCTAGTTTAACACAGCAGTACAAGGTGTGTCTTCAAGACTCATAAGTACACAAAGATAAAGACTGTATTCAGGTTAATATATAATTCAGAAACGTCTCACCTCGTCTTTAGCTGCCATGGGCTCCAGTGCTCTGCTAATCCTGCAGCCCAGAACAGGAGTGGCTGGCTGGCTCGAATGAGCAATACTCTCCAGCTTATTGAACATGTCCGACTCGGTGCCTCCAGCCCACAGACGTTTGCCGACTATATTCCACCTCTTCCGTCGTGAACTGGAGGAATAAAAAAAATCAGCAGGCAGAGAAAATAATAAAGCAAGTTGTGTGCTATATTAAGGTTTCATTTTTCTTCTCACCACTTTGAGGCCAACTTGGATATCCTCCGCAACTCCTGCAGGGAGACACTTCCATCCTCTTCCCTCTTCACATCAATACCCAGTTCACTGACCAGCCACTCACCCTCCTCCGACAGATGGTATCTGACAGCGGCATAAACACATGCAATGCTGGAGCTTACCAACTGTGACCAGCTCCATATAAAAATCCTTCTAGACCTGCATACCTGCGTATGCCCTTTGTTAAGGCATACATCTGCCGGGCTTTGCTTCCGGCTTCTGCCTGACTGAGGCGGTGATTAAACTGCATCAGCAGCCTCTCAGCAAAAGGTTGTCCGGCACCATAAATGCGTCCATAGTTGAAGACCTTGGCATGCTCCCTGCTGATTCCCACAGCATCAGCAGTGCGGCTGTGCAGGTCAGTGCCCTGACTTTTCTTTCCCTGAAGAGTCATCCAGCCAAACGCTGTGCAACCTTAATGAGTGAATTCAATGTCAAACGTATTGTCTTCATTTTGCATTGAATGATTTGTCACGGACAACTCTCACCATGCATGGCAGCAAAGTGAGCTTCTCCAAGCACTGCGGCAATCCACAGCTCCTGAGAATCTACATCTGCTCCTACCAGGTGGTAACCAGGTGGAACCTGCACCATGGCCTTCAGCTCACTGCCAACCCGATCCCGCTGTTGGGCCAAAGCAGTAGCGTAAATACAAACCAATTCATGACTGCGTGATAAAAGACTTGAGTTCAGACATCCAGCCGCGCCATTTGTAGCATGCCGCCTCTTACCCGTGCGTTGCTGGCAGTCAGCCATGTTGGCTCCACGGCCCTACGGGTGACTGTTCCAGCTGTGATGACCTGAGGTAATATGGCGCCGTACTGTCCCTCCTCATCAAAGTCTTTGTGTCTTTGGGAAACAGAAAGGAGGCGATCTGTAGCAATAATTTCTCCCCACCGTGTTAAATACAGGACAGATGCCAAGACAAACCTGACGACAGCACGAGGGAGCTCTCCTTTTCTGAGCCACAGCACCATCTGAGAGCTAGGAGAAAACAACAATAAACACGTCTTCAGCAGTTTTAACATGAACACAGTTAAAACTCAAAAGCTGGAAAGCCGTTGGGAACTGATGGCTACCTAATTCGTTTATGGGCATTCCTCCAGAAGGACATCATTTTATTAATTTCAAGAGCCCGTGTAGCATTGGTTCCACCTCGCCCTGCCCTCAGAGTACCGTCCTCCATTTTGGACAGGAAGTCCTTAGAAAAGGGGCTGCCCACATTGTTCTGGTTGCCATCCTGAAACACACATTTTGTCAGACAGTAGCAGCAGCTTGTTTCAGCGAAAAAGTCTCAATGTTGTTGCCTTCACCTTATGAGGTAATTTGAAAAACCAGCATCCTGGGATGTCTACATCGTTGAAGGGGCCGTTTCCATGGTGATAATGGCAACGACTCTCATCTGGTACAAGGTCTGGAGACTGTCAACACAGAATTTAAATTAAAGATAAATAAGATCAAAACCACTAAGAGATGTATTAGATCAATACTGAGTATAAAAACATAGTATCCACCAAGAACAAAAAATTCAAATATTTCACAATAAAGCGTGACTCACTCCTTTTTTTCCCCTCTCAGCATTTCTTATCATTCCGACTCCATTTTCATCTGTCAGACTTTCCAGGGAACTCAACTCCTCCACCTTCAGATGAAGTAAGCACACATTAGCAAAGCATCATAAAGTAGGTTAAAAGTACACTGGAAAAACTATTAGTTAATAACTGAGGTCTGCTTTTGACATATGAGCATATACACCTTTGCCCAAACTGCAGTGTCTGTCAACATGAGGTCCTCTGAAGGGCTGGAGTCCAGGCATCCAGGCTTCTCTTTGCTGTTCAGCTCACAATACTCTTTGTAAATGTTCTCAATGGTTCTGTGGAAGGCAGTAAGTCTTTAGACTCTACATCACTCTAAAGGAAAAAATACCTACACACATCCAGTCAATAAAGTTCCAGCTAAGCCCAGGTCTTACGGTACAGAGCAGTATCAAATACCTGTAGGGGCACACGGGCCCTGCACTTTCCTCTTGAGTCTTCAGGTTGTCTTTGCGTCCAGGGACCAGGTAGCCCCACCCATGCTTGTCTGTGTAGTGCAAGGGGAAACCGTCCCACGTCAGACCCATCAGCTTTGGAGTCAGCCTCATTTGCAGGCTGATCAGGTTGGCCCCAGGTGACCAGCTGTCCTCCTCAGACATCTTCTCACAGAGCTTACGATACCACCTGATGACCCAGTAAGGTGAGATGAAGGACCGACTGGCAGTGAAAGCAGTGGGTGCTGGGGTGCCCTTACCCTGGATGTCCAGGCAGATGTTGCCTTCTCTTCGGCAGTCGAGTCACTTTTTCCTTCAGCTTCTCAACAGCCAACCTGCTGGGGCAAGGGCCCTCCATCTCCTCCTCAGACGGTGGACCTGGGTCTAATGTCAAAAACCAGCTTAATAACCTTGTATTGTTCGTAACAACAGAGAGAGAGCTGGGCCTTTACCTTCTTCACACTCTGGAAGTGGAGTAGCTACTTGAGCTTCTGCTGCTTTTTTCGCGAGTTCCTTCTTGCTGGCAGTTACTTTCTTTAGCTTGAACTCCTGCACATCCCACTCAAGATCCCAAAGCCAGGGGTCTTCCTTGTACCTTAAATAAAAATATTTCAGATTTATTTCTAATTGTGTGACAGTGTGTTATTCAAAGACCCCAAATGATGTTAGCCACTGAAGCAGATTGTGCATAATTCTAAGTGTTTTTCTTTAAAACAAGTAAGTCAAAATCATTTCCTGACCGGTGATCGTGCAGGAGCTGACAGGCATCGTCTGCCAGAGTCATCAGAGACTTCTTCATCTCTCGCTGGAGCTCCTCGTAAACATCCTGAGAATCCTCCAGGTACCGTCCCCAATTTTGATTAATGGGAAGGTAGCTCACGCCCATCTCAAGCATTCCTGCAAATGTCACTGGGTGTGGGCACCTAATTACAGATAACAGCGGTGTTTAGTACGGTACAGAACTGCTGCAATCACTTTGGCTCGACAATGAACAAGTTAGTTGGTTATTTACTAACCGCTCCATGAAGAGGGGAAGCTGCTCCATGAAGACTTGATGGGTGGCCTGAACGTCCATGGCGCAGTACTGCATTAACTCCTGTAGAGGGCAACAAAGGCAAACGCATTGGCCAATTTGTGAACTATTAAACTGGATTACAAAATCCTAACACTACGACTACCACTTTGCTGACCTGGAAGTTATTCCTGACGTCCATCATTCTGCCCTTTATAAAAGTCTCTCTGGCCTCCTTTTGCAGTGGTGGCCCTCCCACATACAGAGCATGCACATCAGCCAGGTTGTTTATGCTGCTAATATTCACCCAGTCCCAGGAGCCGATCTGCACACAAGAGAAAGAAAGATGAAAAACCAAATTAAACCACACCAACACCAGCACGGTAGGTGTAATATTAGAAAAAAAGGGAAACAGACCATTGGGCCATCATTTTTCTTTTCAGCTCTCTTAATGTGCTCTTTGACCTCCTGCAGACCTCTCCTCTTGCCCAGCTTGTTGGCCATCCACAGTGTGCGCTGGAACCCAGTTAGCCCTGAGATGGCCATGTGAAGGCTCATGGTGTCCACGAAGCGAACCTTTGAGCCCTTTGGCCGTAAAACAAACAAACAAACCAGTATTATAACCTAAAACAATTTATGTTTGAACAAACGCCTGAAACAGGATCAGAAACAAAGCTGACCTTTAGAAAGTACTGCTCCTTAATGTGGGATCGATCAAAGCTGACATTATGGCCCACTATGAGCCGCTCCTTCCACTCACCCCCAGGGGGGCGGGCAGAGTTAACAGGCGTCTCGAGTGGGATGAGGTCAGCAGGAGTCAACTGGTTTGACCATGAGTATCTGTCTTCTATCAGTCGTTTACTGCACCAGGAATACCTAGAAAGACAAGATAAAGAAAACAGGCCTCCTACTACCTACTACTATGGTCGTCAATCATTTTAATGTCTTGCACAAAAAACATAGAAAAGCATTGCGTTCTTTCCCTCACCAGTTGGTAGGAGACACAGCGACAGCCAGTGTGGGACACTGTCCCTCCGACGTGCACACCTCCACATCAAACACCAGCGCTGACTCCTCTGGGAAGTCCACCCTGTGCCTCTCCCCACTGCGCCTGTAGCGCGTCCAGCCGAGCTCCCGGCTCCACTCCCCTGGCATGGGAGGCAGCTCGGCCTGCTGCAGCTTCATGGCAGCCTCCAGGTACGGAAAGCTCTGCTTCTGGGCCAGAATGCGGAAGTGTTCATCGATGCTTTTTCCATACATTTTGGGAAGCTTCAGCTCCACGTCTGGCAGCAATGAGGTTTCCTTCCCCCACAGCTGGTGTTTCTGCAGGTGTCTGACGCTGCGCTCCACGTCCTCCGGGCGGTTCTCCGGGTGCAGCCCTCGGAAGATTTGCTCATGGAGGTTCTTTGACAGCATCTGGATGTTGAGGGGGCTCAGGCGGGTTTCGGCGGAGTCCTCGCCCTGAAGCGAGGGAGCTGTGGTGGAGTAGTAGAGGGAGGGCAGACATGCCCTTCGTGGAGAGATGAGAGTCCTCTGCACGGGGCAGCGCAACACGTGCAGCATCACCTCATGGGGACTTCACACTACGAATGGAAGACATTAACACAACATATATGGCAGCTGAGTAAAGTCCACATTGTGCTTTCCTGTGGACTGCAGGAGATAGAAAACCGGAAGTAGTAAGCGATCATCCTCATCTTAGGATGCTGCTGCGTTCTGAATATTAAAAAATATTTCTGGTTTACGTCACCTTGATCACTATGGGCGAATTAAATATTATGCTTACGTTGATTTTATCGTTATTTAACAGAAGCAGGTACAACATTTACGTTAACTGCTTGCAAGTTGGAATTTAGTTTTAGCCAGCGGTTCCACTGCACTATACGTAGAATACACACGTACAAACACAGGGGTCTCATTTAGCTAAATGCTTAGTTTGACAAAGCTTACTTCAGTTACTTTAACTCCAAATGAGCCAACCTGTTCACCAACGCTTCGTTCGTCCAAGATAATTAGTGTTAACTCACGGGTAACAAACGCCCCTTAGTCCTGCATCCGCAACGTTCTTAGCTAAACTGTTTAGGAAATAAGTCTCAGCCGATTGTGTCCACATGGTTCACCGCGGTTTTTCGCTCACCAAAGAAAGATCTAACATTTGGCGCCATCAAGCGGACTGGATGACCATTAAGAAAAACGTTTATGGTTTAAAACGACACCAGTAAAGGATCAGTCGGACGCTGGAGGATTATCGTCTGATATTTTCCCAGACCACTACAACACAACAAAGGCAGCGTGTACTCATGTTTAATATTAAAATAAAATTTACGACACAGCATCCTCATGGTCGGCCGCGTGGCCTAATGGATAAGGCGTCTGACTTCGGATCAGAAGATTGCAGGTTCGAGTCCTGCCGCGGTCGCTCTTTTGACACATGAAACATTTTTTCTTCTTCTCCTTCTCTGCTAATCAATGTAGGGTATGTGATATTACCTTCCACCCTTTCAAAAATCTAGGCCCGCGATGGCTGGTGCAGATGTGGAAACAGCGATGGTCCGAGTCACCTTGCACCAACCCTACAATAAAACGTAACACACGACCACAACCACAAACAGGGGGTTCCTGTCGTTATCCTCTGCGTTTGTGTGCACTGTCATAGCACGTAGGGCCAGGGTGTATATATCAGTGCTGTGTTTCGTTCCTTTTTGTCAGACGATGGCGGACGCAACGAGGACGTCGAGCTGGACTTTACCGCTGACGAGCAGGAGAGGGCGCGGAGAAGCGCAGTCACCAGATGCTCAGCAGGAGATGTCCATCATCTTTTATTTATTCAACCGTACGTTATTCACGTACTAGTAAAAATGAAATGGATGAAATGGTATAATGTGATTTAAGATTTATCACTGTTTGTGTTGATTATCTTCGTTTTGCCTTTTAAATTTGGTCTCTCAAGGTGAGAGGTTAGCACCTTTCCCTTCTTACAGTATGTCACACTTTAGGAAGTTTAATGACTTTTTTACAGTTGAGAGGTGTTGAGCTTTCACGCAGTTGTCCTGTGCTTTTGCAGAAGGTGATGGGCAGCTGGCCTGTAATGGTGGAATCAAATTGATATGGATGAAAGGAGGTCTGTATAAACATTTATGATGGCTGTTTTTTTAGTTTAGTTGCAGTGTGTGTGTGTGTGTGTGTGTGTGTGTGTGTGTGTGTGTGTGTGTGTGTGTGTGTGTGTGTGTGTGTGTGTGTGTGTAGGACATTACTGACAGAGGCAGACACAAGGATATTTTAGATGGCTCTGATCATACGCCTTCTCGCTCGGATGTGGTTCTCCTCTCTGGGCTTGTTAGTGTCTTATCTGTGCCACAGAGAGAAAGTGGAAAATAAATCAGAGCTATACCTCATATCCAAAGTTTTTTAACAGCTGCATCCATGACTTTTGCAAAGAAAGATAGCTTATAAGCTGCTTATATAGGCCAGATTTTAGGACTGTACATGTTCTTCACGCAAGTATAAATATGTGCACCAGCGGAGATACTGTCCAATATTTAATTTCTCTGCCTGATGATAACGCACCAAGCCTATAAATACTTAGGGACAATGGCCAATTAATCAGGGGGAGTAAGAAGCCTGCTGTAGCAGGTCTCAAAGTGAGTAACAATCACACACATTTGGAGGGAACTGTTCATTGTCCACTACTCATGGCTGTGTCCCCTGTGTTCTAATAGCAAACACTTGCCACAAACGCCTCACGTCTCAAAGATCCTTTATTCATCAAAAACGATCACATTTTCTTCGAGCTTGTGAGATGCTGTGAACAAAGGACTGTGGGAAGTCAAGTTCCTGTGAATAATAAAAAGAATGATTATTACACATTAACTTGAGTGTTATAAATATTTAATTTCACACATTTATTTTATCAAGTTGACAATTTAAACATAATTCTAATACTAGGATTTGTGAAAAGTACAACAGTTAAGTCATTGAGTAGATATATTTAAAATATACATACTGAATGCTAAATCATGTTAAGATCAACTGAAATGTGGAAGGTCAAGCTAGATTTTGCAAATCTTTAAACAAGTCTTTTCAAGTCGTTGCCTGAATTACAATTCTCGCGAATTTAATTAACGTAGACAAAATGATGAGGAAACGAATTAAAATTGGAACAGCTGTAAATTTTAGCGTGTTCAGTAGTTGTAGTTGTAGTGGACAAGCACTTATAATTGTAGAGGCAGCAGCAAACAGAAAGTCAGAAAGATGAGAAAACAGGGCGGAGTGAGATATCATTCTAAGCAGTCACAGTCTTTGAGACCAGCAGACTCGGTGATTGGTCAGCTCGTCGCATGGTCCAGGTATGACGTCAGTGCGGGAGCGAGTTGACAGAAGAGGAAGCGCGCAGGCTGAAGGAGAAGCAGAAGCTGGAGAACCGACGATGACAGTGGACGCGGCCAAGAAAAGCGTCGCTGACTCTCAACGGGGAGCAGATGGAAACGCGAAGAAATTCACCTGGAACGTTCAATTCCAGACTAAATTGAGGACGTTTGTCCCCAGATTCCGCTTTTCCTCACCAACAGGTAATGACACCCGTCTGGAATTGGAAAGGATTTGCACGTATAGCATTTTTACCAGCTTTGAATATTTTATCATGCCTTGTGTTTGTGTTTTATGCGGATTATTGCGGGAAACAGATGATGCAGGCTCAGTTTATATTTTAGTTTATCTTTTGCAGCAGGAATCCGACAGAAACGCCCCTGCGTTTGATCCAAAATCACGCAAAAGCGTCACTAAACAGATAAAAGCCTCTTGTTCTGTGAAGTGCCAGAATATTATACGCCGCTTCTTGGCCTATTATTATGGCCACGAGCTAATTGGATGCTATAATAGCTTATGCGAATAATCCTTGCGATGTGAAATAGTCTAGTTTAAGAAGAAGTAGGCCAATCACAACTCTCATTAAAAGTAGGGGTTGGTTGCCCCCAGGAGCATCAGAGAGCCGGGAGCAAATTAACGCATCCTCAAGCCTATAGCTCTTTCTTTTTCTAGGTTTCTCTCTGAGTCAGCTGTTGATCTCGGAGCATCACTTAACCTGCTGTCTCGGGTTCACGGTCATGGTCATGTTGTTCAGGCCTCTTGGAGTTCTATGGTCGCATCCTATGTTATAGAACCACCAGTTTACACGTGTGAAGAAAATTTAACTCTCTCAACGAGGCCTGTATGTGATTTTTGAGGTGATCATTGTTTGCCATTCTAACGCGTTAGAATGGCATTAATTATTAAATAAAAAGCGTTATAGGTCAGTATTTTGTCTTAACAATGTTCTTAATAAATTATATATTGAATAAAAGGGTGATTAGCTATGCAGAGCACAGGCCTGCTTTGGAGATGAACTACTGGTAAAGAATAAACTAATTGTGCAGGTTTTAAAAAGCGATTAAACAGCTGAAATGTGACCTGACGGTTAAAAATAAATTTTAAGCATTTATTAGCTCCTAAAATCGTTCGTTAACGTCTATTTATGTAGAGAAATTCGGTCGGATGCTAATTACAGGAAATATGAGACTGACCCATTATATTAATAAAAACTGGCTAGTCATATTATTTTAGTACGTTTACATTATAATGTTTTGGGTGAGATTATTTTGAAATACAGCTGCAGTACAATGTGCATTTTACACAATTGTAAAGTCACCTGCATGAACTGAGGGGGGTTTCACTAATAATCTACGCGCGTGCGTCTCTTTTGAATGTCACGGAGAGGCGTTCGCCGTCCTGCTCGTTACGTGCCTTCAGCTGATATTTCGGTATAATGCAAAGGAGCTGGAAAGACGCGCGTGTTTATTGGAGGCCTACTAACATGTCCTCGCCTCCCCGCAGGTGAGACGTGTGGGCCGGCGGCCTGGCGGAGTGACAGGAGGTGTGTTTTTGTCTTTGGTTATCTAGCTGTATGAGTGTTAAATGCCTGTCATAAAGCTAGATAACCGAAAGTAGAAATGACTTCCCCAGCGTCACGTTCAAGCATCTCCACAGGCTGCGAAATCAGCTGGGTGCATCTTTACTTAGAAAAGGTAAGAAGGTGTTTGTGCTCTTCATGAAGTTGTTTTTTTTTTTTGGAGAACATTAACATTCAAAATCTGTTTTGTAAAACATTCTATAATTCCGGATACACACTTTCAACCCTTTTAAAATGGGAATATTATCTGCTGGCTGCATGTATGATTCTACCTGTTGTAATGTGATGATGTTATGTTTGATGCATTGTTTCGCCTGATGGAGGAAAAGACAAAGGCAGCTTCACGAGCCCAGGCGTTTCACAGTCTCACCTCAGTTTAGTCTGAGGATTCGTGGTCTGAGGAGCATGAGGGACAAAGGGCCCACAGTCAGTTTTATTCTGCTTGGTGCTGCTGACCATTCAGCTCCTCTGCAACGTGGTGCCGCATGTTAAACAGGCCGCTCTGTGGAGTTGAACAGAAACTGCTAAACTTTCCTCCTTTCCAGTGGATTGACGTGACTCAGCAGGTTATGGCTCAGAATGTGACTGATTTCACGGCAGACGTTTTGGCTTCTTATAGCAGTAATAACAGGTGTCACCAGCATTATTGACTTTGCCTTAATTAATTGTAATGTTTACCTGTTTTCTACGGCCTCACCTCCCTGATCAGGGCTGCTATTTAACCTTAATGATCAATTAATTTACCCTTTCATTTAAAAGCATGTCTTCCATTTGCAGTATGTAAAAAAATAACAAGATCTTCATAAGTGAAGGAACATGGACGCTTAATGCTGTGTTCTAATAATACAGCTGAGTGGTGTAGCAGCATACACCCACACACAGGGTTTAAAAAAAACACTAGGCGTGTGGACTAGGCTGTAGTAGGCCTGGGAGGCTTCAGGACACATTGTGTGTTGGCTCAATGAGAAGGCCAGGCCCATCCTGTAGACAGGAACTTTTCAACTTGGTACTTCAGTGCTGCGCGGTGCATACACTCAGCCCGGAGAATGCCACTAAAGCCTAAAGAGCACCGGCGTGAGATGAGTTTTCATTCACTCTGTTAACTACCCATTGCGGCCCGGGCTCGCTGTCAAACCGGGCTAATTGCTTCGTTTCACAGCGAGATATTGGATATGTGAAGGGGCCGCGGTCCGAGTTTGCTCCCGAGCGGCCTCTGTTACAGGTGCTGTGTGAACACGGTGCGCCTCCTGTTAATGAATGGCAGCAAAAACACTTGAGGCTTATTTATGCTATGGGCCAAAGCAGGCTTTCTTCATACCGGATATTCATTTAGTGCACCAAAGTACACACACGCTACAGGACGAGGGCAGCCGCCCACAGCTAGCTGAATGAGCCACAATCATACTGTTATGATGCAGCACAAAATGTTTCATTTCCCCCGTTTTCTCTCCTCCGTCGTCGCGTTTTGCAGGTTTTCCGCCGACGACACCGAACCATCGTCCCTTTCCACAATGCGGGCAGAAGCGTCATTAAAAGAGAAACAAGAGCAGAGGAGGAAAAGAGGTTGGTCCTCCTCCCCCCTCCTCCATCCACCATCATCCTTTTTACCCACGAGCCTCTGATGCCATCTGCACTGCCAACGGGGGGGACACGTTTGCCCGTGCCAGGAGGCGGACAAAGACCCTGCAGGATCCCTGGAGTATGGGCGCGCTCGCAGGAGCCATCTTGGGAGATCTTGCCACGACACCTAAAATGGCTGGGCTGGCATGCGAGGTGAGCTTTCTAATGGTTTACCAGTGGTAATGATGCTGGTGGGCACAAGCGTGTGTGTGTGTGTGTGTGTGTGTGTGTGTGTGTGTGTGTGTGTGTGTGTGTGTGTGTGTGTGTGTGTGTGTGTGTGTGTGTGTGTGTGATGGGGGGAGGGAACCAAACGAAAGGACAACAGAAAGAAGAAGCGCTTCCCATCTCCTCCCTCGTCACACGTTCACTCTCCCTTTTCTCTTCTATCTCCTGCTCCTGCTAATTAGCAGTTCAGGGGTGATGTGAGGCGGGAGAGGGAGGGGGGGAGGGGGGTGTTGGGGGGGAGAGAGAATGATGGTTGGTGGTGATGGTGGGAGGGGGAAACTGGGTTAACAAACAAAATTAATGAGCTGGCGCTGGTTGAAGGAAACCTGCCATCGTCTCTCGTCACGGTGTTTCTTTGCTCTCTGATGCTCACCAGGCAGCGGTGGACGTCGCGTTTCCACCTGACAAGATTAATCCGCGCAAAACCCAAGCCTTTGTTAGTAAATTCGCCCTGCGATATTTGGTGCGGCGACTTAACGGCGCTAATGTGCCCGTCCCCTCTGGTGGATTTAGCTGAGAGCTGATAGGGGGCAGCTGGGATAATTTCCCATTTATTGCTTTGGCAACAGCCACGTTATATTGAATTTACTGCACGAGCAAAAGTTCCTTGTGACTAATAATAACGATACTATGTAGATATTATTCAGTTATAGTCACCATTTATACAGACATTCTCTTTTTAAGATTATTTGTGGAATCTATTTGTTTCAGCTGTTTGTTTGAAACTGCCTAAAAGTGAGGGGCGACTAATGTAACTTTAGCCCTCGACACCAGCTCCGTCACACCTACGTCTCCTCTTAGCGAGTCCTGAAACCCTGGAGGCTCCGGCCGCAACCTGAAGCATAAAAAAACAAGAAGAACAACACGTGAGCATGTGTGTCCGGGGCCGACATGTGCAGCTGCAATGCTTGTGTGTTAATGAACGGTGCCGTGCATTTTCACATTATCATTCAGCCCTGCTCTCGCACTTTCTCCCCCTTCTCAATAGCTGTTTAGTGCAACCCCCCCCCCCCCCCCCCTCCTCGCCTAACCCTCCAAAAAAAAAAAAAGCCTGCTTTCCCACCATTGTGGGAGCTGGTGCTGCAGCAGGCCCGGGCTTGGGGGGCAGGGTGGGAAAGATCCTCCAGACTAGACATGAGCAGATGCCTGAGACATTAGACCGCCGTGCAGATCACCAGGGTCGGGCGAGCCGCTGAGTTTTAATGTGTGGGCAAGTGTATGTGTGTTTGATATGTGTGTGATGGGGGGGGGGGTGCAGGCCCTGGAGTGCCACCTGACTGTTCATTAGACTATTCAGCCCTCCCTGCATGTCTGAAAGGCATGGAGATGCAGCTTTTGGCCGCTAAATGAGGAGGATTTTGCTACATTAGAAATGCATTCGTACATTCTACGCATATGGAAGCATGTGCCCCCCCCCCCCCCCCACACACACACACACACAGTACACAGAGATGCATTTTACATTATCATATACCAGCCATGCTTTTCTTTATCTTGCTGAGTTCACAGGCTGGATGCCATTTGTCCTTCACCAGCCAAATCACATTTGTACATGTGCCGCGCGCCGCGGTTGTAAAACCAGACGCACGCCGTGAAAATGTCAGCGTACAGTCAGCGGCACCACGTATGGCGCCGGATGACTCAGCTGAGACGATGGGTGTGCCTAACAAGCTAGGTGATGTAACCTGGGCATAATGGTTATTAATGAGCCCCGTACTGTACGCGTGCCTCCGCGAGATATGTAAAGCATGGGCAGCCCACATGTCAAGAGATTACTCCCGCTTTATTCACATAACACACTGCGGAGCTGTCTTTATAATTGCATTTGTGCGGCTCATCTTTGATATACAGCGCGTTGCTTCGGGCACATTCGACAGGGGGGAGAAAGAAAAGGTGAAGGCGAGAAATTAATCTTAGCGGAGCTAGTTTAGCGCGTTTAGTGCTACGCTACGTGTCCGTTGCGGGTCTCGGACGGGTGGAAACGGCTGCTCACTACGTGAAAGCGACGATCGGCTGCTGGTGAAAGGGTTAAAGATGGAGACGCATATGCAAAGGAGACAGCGGAGCACATGGGCAGCCATGTTGGAGCACCCCCCCCCCCCCCCCCCCCCCCCCTCCCCTCGCTAATGCTGGAGTTAGCACGTGTTAGCTGATGCTAAAGCCGCGAAGCCGCTTGCTCACGAGGGAGGTTTGTCCTCAGCTGTGTGTGATAGATCGAAAGACGGCAGCTCTGATTGAAGCTAATTTGTCAGAGGCATCAACACTACCGGCATATTAATACGAGCTACATGCATGCATGCATATAACGCGCGCGGAATATTTATCCGTCTAATCCTCACTGCGAGGTTCTTACTAATTGCAGCACGGCGAGGGAACAAGCGTGCAATTATGGCGCGTGAGCTCATACAGTATTGCGGGCCCGTCTGGACCTGGACGTTTGGTGGAACTGCTCAGTCTGCCTTTAATCTGCTCTGAAACAAAGAGCTCTCAATCAAGGCTGTGCGGAAGCAGCGAGCAGGGGCCGGACAGTGAGGTCACTGCCTTTAACGCGCTATCGGGAGGATTTAGGGACCGAATATGAGCTACGGTGACTTAAACATACATTCGTCCTTCTTCGGTTCCTTTAGTGTAACTGTAAATTTGACACAAAATGTATTTCCACCCTTAAGAAAGAGGTAGAATATGGACGATTACCTTCCTTTCTTCGCGCCGATATTCATTATTAACCGTGTATTGCTTTTCTTGGCGGGACTTTTCAGCGCGAGGAAATTATAATGTGTGACATGATGAAGTGACGGGAGCTGGTGCCCACTTCCCATTCTGTGTGGGTGCAGCGGCGTAGCCATAGTAGTGATAAAATGTTAATGCCATATAGCTCCTGGGTCCCTCTTTGGATTCTCCTCACTATGCGTGGACACTATTAATGTTTTAATGGCTCTGCTGAGGTGTGTGTATACGAAGCCCGGCTCGAGGGCCGTCCACAGTCTTGGATGAGGTCCAATGTGGGTCAAGCGAGGCTCATCGGGCCGCTTTAATGCAACTTTTGCCGAGACTAATCTAGCACAAAGCCCGACGTTAAGTATCTTAGTGGAAGATGTAGGGAAGTTTCTACATCCCGGGCTTTTCAGATTACGCCTGTTGGCTGCGGTGTCCCTGAGTAGGGGTCCTGTGTGCTCCAATGAAAGTGGAGGAGAATTAGGTGCCTGAGCCTTTAATACAGTAGCCCTTTGTAATCATATCAGTGGCAGATGAGTTCCAGGGTGAGGAGAATATGGGGAATCCTTGGAGCGACCTCTTTCTTCGTGCACGTTCTTTCCCTCCATTCTTAACCCACAAGTGGTGGAAAGGTGGAAAGCTGAAACTATTCATATCCAAATGTGGATGAAGCGTACAGCTCTATCTCAGCAAGTCAAGTTCAAGTTCACGGGTGTTCAGCCCGTCTGTCTGCTGCCGGCCGAGGGGCCGAAAGCGTCTGCGGGCCACCGCCGAGCCCCAGAGGAGGAGTTGGTGGTGTCTGGGTGGTACGTGGCCTTTGACCTCTGCTACCGTTGCTATGGGGAAGAGGCCGAGCGTCTCAGTAATGTACGACTGAAAAGGCCGAACTGTCAGAGCTGTCCAGTGGACGTCAACCCCCCGCCACACACACACACACACACACACACACACACACACACACACACACACACACACACACACACACACACGAGCACGCGGGCGGGCGGCTCCGACCCATTCACTCATACTCCCAGATGGCATGGGCCAGCTTGGGAATGTTTACTGTGAGACCACTTTATGTTCATCAGTTGTAATTCATCGCACCTTTAGAGATCGGCGACACGTCTTCCTCTGTGCTTTCTGCTGAACTGCTTCTGTCTCGCTTTTCAGTCACGTACTACACAGGCGAAAGCCAATGTGTGTGTGTGTGTGTGTGTGTGTGTGTGTGTTTGTGTCAAAGACACTTGTCGAAGAAGGACATAACTAATGCTGCAAATAAAGAGCTTTGTGCTCTTCTCCAAAGGCTTAACAAGAAGCAGCAAAAATATAACAATAAAATAAAATAAAGAAGTATATCCATCATATAGAACAATACACGTTAAAAAGTATTCTCTTCCATCTCAGTAAAATTACATAACAAACGTGTCTCTATATTAGTAAAATTTCTACACTGATGTTTTCATTTCTATTGAAAGAATAAACGTTTACAGACATATAAGTAGAATAATATATTTTATGTGCAGTATAACATATGTAAGTATCTATTTATGTCTGAATCGTTTAAAATCGCTCAGTGTTCAGTGTCTGAGTGAGCATGCAAATCTACTGATGGTAATATGTGCGTGTTTCCGTGCCCCCTCTCCCCTGTAAATGTGTGCAAGTGTGGCCTCATTTAGGGCCGCGTTTATTCAGGGGAGGGGTCCCGCGAATAAAAGAGTGTGTATTTGCATACGCTGCATGGTGTCTGCAGAGAGGGAGCAGTCAAAAAAAGATATCAGAGGTGGACAAAGGGAATGAGGACAAATCCTTCATTGTGGGCTTGGTGGGAGAAAGGGCTCGTCTGAATTGGGGAGTGGGTGAAAATTGACAGAGAAAGAGTTCGGCTGGTTCCCCGTGGGGATAAAAGCCTTGAGATCCCTCCGTCCATACAGCCTGAAAATGGGAGAGGAGAACAACATGCAGAGAACAGGGGGCCGATTTTTACAGTGCATGAAAAGGAAGTTTGTTTTTCTGCAGCACTGCCCACAGTTTCAGCTAAATTCAGTTTGGTCAAAACACACTAACCGACATCAGGGTAAAATACACAGGACGGAAATATTCTTATTGCATTTACACACTTCTCCTTCAGATGCACCTCCACAGATTCACTTTTATATGGACACTTTTCTTCATTTGCCCTTTTATGTGCTGTTTTCCCTCTGGCCAATTGCTTTTTTATAATCGCTTTTATGGCAAGTGTTTGCCATTTTTATTGACTGCTCAGCACTTTGCAACGGTATAAAAAACAAGGTTCTAATTATTATCCAGAGGAGTAGGATTTTTTTTTCTTTCTTTCTTCCTTGTTCCCTTGCTTTTTTTTCTTTTCCAGAAATGTGAAATATTATTTTACGTTCATAGATGACTGGAGATTATGCAGCCAATTTGATTGTCATGCTAATGATTGCCTCCATCATCTTTCCCCAGGATGGGACAGGATCTCCTTTGGAGTCTGCAGGAACTTTCAAACCACAGCGTCATCAGTTTGTTGTTGCTCCAATCACAACATGAACTAAAGGAATCATCTGTCGAATAAACAGTGCTATTAGGAAAACTGTCCAAATGATTGTTTAACTTAAAATATATCTGCTGCCTTCGTCTGCATTGAAAGATTCTGTAGGACCGTGGAACCATTGTTTGTACCATTTACTCTTTGAAAAATGCTTTTCTCACATTTCACTTGTCACAGCTCATGCTTTCACCATATTTGTTCACGTGTGAAACAGTGATGCAAAATGTATTATTGGCACATAATCAAAATAAAGAACATATTAATCCGATCCCATCCTGTCTTGTTAATAATTAAAGCAATTAGGTGATCAAAGAGTCAAGGAAATCTCCAATGGTAAACAAAGAATTCTAGCTATTTATAAAGGATGGTGTTTCATCTTTAATCTGGAAAAATGAAATTAAAATGGGTCTGCGGGATTCGTATTTTAATTCACATGGTAATGCAGTGTGTGTGTGTGTGTGTGTGTGTGTGTGTGTGTGTGTGTGTGTGTGTGTGTGTGTGTGTGTGTGTGTGTGTGTGTGTGTGTGTGTGTGAGACCCCGCATTAAGTTTTAATTAGGAGGGGCAGACAGAGGAGCGCGTGTTAAATCAATGTGGGAAAGAAAAAAGTTCATCAGCCACAAAACTCAGTGGACAAAATGACCCTGCCCGCTATGAAAATATACAATCTAATAAGGTTTTGTTCATTGCCTTCATTATTTATTAATCGGTGAAACGTGTTAACAGTCGCATTGTGCAGATGTTTTGCTGTGCTTGGCGAAAATCTAACGTCCCTAAGCAACGAAATAAAAACAGGCGTTTTTTTTTTATTTCAATCTGTATATGAATTACGAAAAAACTGCGATGCATTGTTTACGGACTCCAGATTTAGACCCGACTCCTCAGCAGGACCCAGTTTTGACGATTAATCAGGTTTGGGGATTACAAGCCAGCCGCGCTGGTGTCAGTCGGACCTCAATCAGTGTCCGACTGATCTGTGTCCGGAGTCAAACAACAGATGGACACGCGCGGGGTCAACGGGGGATTATTTCCGTGTCTTTATGTGGAAACAAGCATAACACTCGGAAGTGACGAGGAAAAAAAGCTGACATGTGGATTAATTACAGCTGAGTTCAGAGTATTGTTTTTATTCCCCTGTAAACGGGAGTGGACTGAAAAACGATGTCACGTTATTTTTGGCTTCGATTTAAGATGTTAATAAATAAATAAACGGCTCATTTAAGCCTAGAAAACAAAAAGACGTCACAATAGAGGAATCCCTTCGGTGCTTAGAATATAACAATTTACTCTAATGATACAATAATAGGCTGCTGAAATCAGTGATGAGTTGTAGCTGTAAATTACATAAAATGTGATCCAATTTTGAAATAAAACTCACAATATATAAATGTAGAAAAACAGGAATAAATGTCGAAATATTAAATGCGCAGCACATAGTAAATAAGAAGACAGGAGACTTTGATCTGTAGTGAACTGTATCTGGTGGAGGCCCCTTCAGGACTCAGCAGCTTTCAATCCGTCCTAACACTACAGCTGCTGATTTCAGTGATTAGTTCCTCTCTCTGGATGAACAGAAACCAATTAGTGAAATCAGCCTCTGTAAAGCCTGGATGCAATGAAAGACTAAATGTTAAAATGATTTTGTAAAAATCTGTTACGCTGGCGTGATTTTCATCATTAAAACGTGCTTCGTATTCTGCTGGATTTGCCCTAAATGCTGTGAAAACATGTTTCCTCCTGCACACAAATGTTAGAAAAGCTTCAGGAACGGTCATACGTGCTTCAGGGTTCGGTCAAATGTCTGTAGTAGTAATTGCCTAATAATGTGTCTTTGCCTAAATGTTGCTTTTATTGGACAGCGGCCTGCTGGTGAAGCCCCTGCAGGTCAACAGGGATCAGGCATCATGATCTGGACAGTCCCCCAGAGGACCATAAAGAGGCTGAGGTCAGAGGCTGCCTGAGTCAGAGCCAAAGGTCAAGAGCAGCTAATTAAGTGGCTATTTCCTGTCAGTCCCCAGTGACCAGTGGTCTTAAAACGGACAGGTTAATGTCTAGAACATTTAAATGTATACATAGTGTCCATGGTAAAAGTCCAAAAAGTGCTAAATTTAAAATGAATTCTGCAGAGCTGTGGAACCCAGGGCGCTAAAGCTGCTTATTTCTGCACTTCTTTAAAATGCTTAACACAGTTGGGGAATTTAAAAATCAAAACCAGTTTCTGCTTCAAGAAGGAGAGAGAGAGAGATTTTGGAGGGAAGGTTGCTCTGAGCTGTTTATGCCACCGCAGCCACTGAAGGAGCCTGTGTATATGATCCCTTAGCATAAGAATGGGGATGGGGCCTGTGAACTCCTCTGACACTGACCTCTCTCTCCCAGCAAGTGAATAGCATCGCTCAAGAGCTGCTCTGCATCCTTTCAGCCAGATCTGAGACCCTCGTCTAAACTCCTCATCAGACTGATTTAATGCATCCTACAAGTTCTTCCTCGTCGTGCTGGTCCAGGAGTCTGTCTGAATAATCAGTTGTTTCCTCACTGAGGAGTTGACGCTTCATCCAGACTATGTTAGATTTGTCAAATTTGTCAAAGTGCAAATCACAGAAAAATGAAAAGAGAACCATGTGATATAGATCAGCTATCAGATTTTAACAGTGCAATATCTACGTACAGTGCATTTAGCGCAGTGTTAATATTTAACTTATTTCTGCTTTACATAACACACTGGCATTTTCTTACACTTTGAACTCTCCACTAATTAAATATAAACATTAGAAATCAGTTTGAAATCCCCTTAATCTAAGTCAATTATTTTTTTCACCTTTAAAATATAATAATATTGGTGGCCAACTTAGACACCCTATCATAAGGTGCATTCTCTAGTAATCGCTGATCCTGGAGCAGTCACATAATAATAATAATAATAATAATAATAATAATAATAATAATAATAATAATAATAATAATAATAATAATAATAATAATAATAATAATAATACATTTGTTTAAATTTATTTGAACCTGCATTATGTGATTTTTTTTTGCAAACAATAATAACTAATAACTAATAATCTGGTGTAAGATTTTTAGATTTTGTAGCTTATTAGTTATTATATTTATATTATTACATTGAAATGACGTGTTTTTCCAATAACAATAATTATAATAGAAAAAAAAAATAATTAAACGTATTTTTCATGTATCGTTTTGCAGTATTGCCATGCAGGTTCATTTACTGATTTCTATTTAGGTCTTTACATGGTTGTTTATAGTCACTTCGCCGCTTATTGGTGTGCAGCGCCGTCAGCGCAGCGTGTCCCGCCTCTTGCGGCAGCTCGTTCCCAGACTGTAACGCAGCTAATAAACGCCGCTGGTCCCCTGAGCCAACCCGTGCAACGTGCTGCTCCATCACAGGCCTCACAGCCCCGCAATGTTTGCCAGGTGGGATTTCAAAACGGCAGACAACAACATCAACCCACAGTGAAGAGAATAGTGAGTAGCCTAAATAGAACTTGAATACATTTAATTTGGATGAAATATATTTGAGATATTTGTTACTGGCGCAAAATAACGCGACAGTCTCATAGGCACGCGTTAAACAGAGACCAGCCAACAGCAGCTGATGTTGGTTTACATGACAAAATATTTCAAATATAACTCCCACCCTTCACTTCTGATTTTTATAATAAATGTTTTTTAGAAAAATATAATAAATATATTTGAAATGATTCTAGTATCGTTTTGGGAATTACTTTTTCTTTCTTATGTCATAATATCAACTAAGTGATGTTAAGGTAAATGCTGTAATAAACAACCACGCTAATGCTCATTTGTGACTAATGTGATGATGGTTTTCCAGCCCTCACTCTCAACCCTACACCCCTCACTCTAACCTCACTCACAGACAAAGGAGAGATCCAGGCTTTACCCTGATCACAATAAAACATAATAACCCGTGGATTTAGTTTTCTTTCCTCAACTAATGCTGAAACTTTGTTTTCAAATGACTTTCACTGCTGATTTAATGAGATAACATCCAAAATGTCATTTTAACACCCACATGTGACACAGTGATGACTAAACTTTCCTAATAAGACTAAAGCAGGTGGCATCTGCTTAAAAATGCAGCAAGAAAGACATTTTGTACTTCGACTACTTAATGGACCTGCTGCAGTATGTGTGAATGTGGAGTGGAAGACGTCAGCGCGTCACTACAGTGCACGTGGAGACAGTGACGCCTGATAAGGAGCAGGATGCGACTGCAGCCTTTGTGCCCTGCGTCTGTGCATCATCTGTCGGCTTGTGGTTCAGTGCCGATCAGAAAGGTCTAACATCACAGGAACGTCACAGCATGTCCTCCAAACACCGCCAATGCGCACATAATGACGGAGGACCTCGTTGCAGAACAGACAAAAGCTCTGAGGAAGCTGCCAATAACGCGGCGTGAGCACGCGAGGGGACGACGGCGGCTGTGCGCATGCTCGCGCGGGGAGCGGAGGCGCTGAGAGGCTGAGCGGAGCTGTGGGTTGGCATGTTTCACAGAGCCACGTGAGGCTGCCACGGGTAAAATGGGACACATCTGGGTCGAACCGCAGCTCAAAGAGTCGCATTGTTGACCGAGGCCTGTACGATTCATCCAACTCCTCCAGGACAAGAGCGAGGCCATAAACGCATTAAAAATCCATCCATTTGTTTTTATAGGCCTCACATCGAGTCGCAGTGACGTCCACCTCCCTGAGGTCCACGTCCGTCACTGCAGGAATTCTAAGCCGCATTCCAACAGGCTGATTTGGGGGTGATTTACCATTCGGCATTCATGCGGACACAGGGGATTCGAACCGTGTCTGATGTGTGGCTGCTGTGTTAGCCTTTGACCCCAGACTGCCTGGAGGGGGCCGCGGTGACAGAGTCAAGGTCAAGGGGAACGGGGGGGCAGGGATGGGCGTGGGCAGCATCTGACGGGCGGAAGGGGTCCCCGTCTGGGAGTCCAGAACCCAGACGGTCCCAGACATCTCTGCGACGGCAGACGGGCCCCTTTAGGTCCCCGAGTCCTTCCCTGTCTGGTCCCGCTCACCTCCGTGGCCCTGGAGGGGGAAGCAGAGCCTGCTGATGTCTAGAGGCGGGCGGGCTGGTGGTTCCCACACCGGAGGAGGAGAAATGCAAATCCAAATATCACTAATCCTTCAGACGGACAAATTCCCCCTTTTCATTTAAATGCACTTTTATGACTCTTTGTTTATATGTTCATTAAATAACATTTATTGTCCACTTTCACTTTCCAGTAGAAACTGCAACAGTGCTTCTTAGTTTATTGTTATTAGTATTGAGCTCTGGTGTTCATTTGCTTGTGTAAAATATAATACATATTAATGTGCATGTGTAGAGTCTTTGCTTTATTTAGGCCAATTAAGTCACTTTTGTCCTGTCATACACATTGCACATTACTGTTCATTTGGAACTGTTATAAGCTTGCATTGCAAATTTTGCATTTCACTGCATTTGAAAGTGCTTTGAAGAAGTTAATACAATGTAAAATATGAAAGCAGCTGTTTTGCCTTTCAGGGTTGTTGCACCTTGTTTAAATAATATAAGGCTGGAAAATATGTTAAATATAATCATAAAAACGTTTGAAAAAGAACTCTTTTAACTCCACTGTGATTCGACTGGTTTATTTTGTTGCTCGATTAATCTCACCTGCTACACGTGGACCATGTGGGACGATGAAGCTGTGCTTGGGCTTTCACTTCCAGGACGTGTGAACCTGGTGGACCGCTTGCAGACAGGCTGAAGGGCAAACAGTGGATTATCAGGTGAGTGAACATGTGCAGCTCCCTCTGCAGGAAACAAAGGGCGTCACATTCACAGAAACCTTTAGGCTATGCCCCCAGCCCACTGTCAACCCTGCTCAACAACATAACCACACACACACACACACACACACACACACACACACACACACACACACACACACACACGGTCACAGATATAAGGCCCCCTGGACCTCCAGGGTGATCTCCAGTGGAGCGTGGAGCCACCTGTCAATCACCAGATCTCAGCGGCCTTAAGAGAGACGTTTCGTCTGGGACAACAGCAGCCCGTCCCTCCCCATACATTCTGCCTCCCCTAGCAACCATGGCCGGATGACTGAGAGGCTTTGTCTGCTCACAACGGGAGTCCACCATTGAACCCAGAAGCCCGTAGAAACCCGAATTAGAGGCTCTTTTCTGTGAAACGAGGGTGAAAGCTCTGTTCTTGTCCTTGCGTCTGGGATTCATATCACGGGCCTGAATGGCGTCCCCTCCTCCTTTTATAGGCTGGTGTAACAGAGCGAATGAAGGTCCTAGCGGTGAGCGGATAGGATCATGGTTAATCTGCTGTTCCTCTCCACTGTGGTCCGATAGGGACACTTAAAAGCCTCTGTGGACAGTTAGTGGACTGGGGAGGCCGGGGGCACGTCAGAGCGTGAACGAGGAGGGAAACGGACAATGGAGAGCAATGGAAGAAGAGGTCCCACAATTTAGTCAAGACAACACAGAATATTATTAAATGCTGCAATTAATATCACAAATGAAGGTTGGAGAAAAAGCACTTGCTTTATGTTAAGTATTGTATGTGGTCAGTGAGGCTTTGGAAGTCACGCGCCTGCTGACTGTAACCTTTACCACCGAGGCTGCACTCAGGCTGAGCAGATTCAGGGTCAAAGGAGAGAGTAAAGAGCTCAATAGTTTATTAACAGTTTTATGGACTCGTGGATGCTCTCAATAGGCGCCTTTACTGCTCGCTTTACAAGGGAGTTAACATGGGTCCCTGAATGCACCTCCAACCGCCGCAGACCCTCATCGCTGTAAAGTGAAACCCGAGAGCGACGGACGCAAATCGGTAAAATCACATGAACGGACGCGCCCCTGAATGCGTCGCCATTAGACATATTACAGTGATTTCCTCCCCTAGAACAAAAAGCCACAGCCAGGTGCTGCAGCGCGACCGCCCACGTCGTCTTCAGCCTGCTGCTATTCTGTGCATTTTACCTCGCGTGCATAGAAGATTACAAACTAATCTCAGGCTACAAACAACATGGCGTGCAGAGAAAACACGCTTCTCCTGGTATGGCCTTTATCATTAATGAGCGTCGCTGCAGCCCCCTGTATGGGCGTAGGTTTTGTGCGGCCCCCTTTCTAAGCACCGGTCCTGCAGCCTCTTTCCCACCCTCTCCCCCCTGCGCCCTGTCAATCAAAGGTCCTGATTGAGCCCGGATGTCACTCAGTCATCAGCGGTGAAAGTGAGGCCTAGTGCTCCGCCCGCCCCTCCCCCCCTTTCCATGCCCCCTTGCCTCTTTAAGTTTTTCCACGTCTGCTGCCCCAGCGCCCCCCACTCACCCCCCCCTCGCCGCCGCCCACCGGTCGGCTGTTCCTGTACGTCCTGTGTTTTCACGCGCCGGCGTCACATCTGAACCGAGCCGCTGAGCAAAGGGAAAGCCTTCCAGGCGTGCCTGTCAGGGCGCTGCGAGGCCGGGCCCGCGCTCTCCCTCGCCGGGGTAAGGCCCGGCATCATCTGAAAATAGGCCTGACTTGGGTTTAGCATGCTCTGCATTTGCCCTTTAAGTGGCTGATGAATAAACATGAGTGGAGTTGGGGCGGGAACTGCATGGATGAGAAGAGACCCGACTTCTGTGTGTGTGTGTGTGTGTGTGTGTGTGTGTGTGTGTGTGTGTGTGTGTGTGTGTGTGTGTGTGTGTGTGTGTGTGTGTGTGTGTGTGTGTGTGTGTGTGTGTGTGTGTGTGTGCATTGGTGGGGGGGGGCAGCATGGAGGGCAATGTGGGAACCCTCCTCCCCAGCAGGGCTGCATCTCGTTTAATTGGAGCACTTGTGGCACCATTACCTCCTTTACTCAAACACGTTGCTGATGACAAAAGAAAACAGCGCTAAGCCTGCCTTTGTTCGCGAGGAGACTGGATGAGGAGAGGAGATGGATTCCTTGCTGCTACTCATGTGTGGGAATCACCCACACTCCCACCATGAGCCGCTGCCGCTGCTGCTGCTCTCCACCAATGAGATGCTGAAGGTGGAGGGAACGCTGCCACATGCAGATTACAGTGATTGACAGAGGAGCTATTTTATTATAGCAGAAATACAACGTGTGTTGGAATTGTCAGACACTGGACCCCATGTTTCACAGACCAAGAGTTTTCTCATTTACTTATCTCACTCATGCTCATAAAAAAGCCCCAATCATTACTGTATTCATCCACAGAGATGCTGATCAACTTTAAATGGCTGATGCATACTGTACGTGTGCAGCCTTGTCAGTGAACTTGTTCCTTCGCTACACTTTGACCTGAGGTCATGTTGATGAGGCTGCTTGTTTTTGGTCACCAGTGTCCCGTGAGAGACATGAGGGTGTGACCTTTGCCCCCAGTGTGACCCTGCTGAGGGCTCTGAAATTAGTGATACATGTTTCCTCTTGTTTATAAATTCTAGATTGAATATCAGAGTTCTACAGAATAATGTTATTAAGTTGAACAGTAACTATTTTTGTCGTTCAATTCATCATATTGATATAACACCATTTATTAATATTTGTTTAATTTTTTAAATGCTCTTTTCAACCCCACTTTCAGCTTGAAGGTTTCATCAAAGTGTTGAAGTAATATATAAATTAAGACATTTGACGAAAAACAACATTTAAATGACATAATGGACAGAAAAGAGGCTCCAGATCACACAGGACATGGCTAAACACAAATAAAAAAATTAAAGATTTCCTTTTCTGCTGGCTTTTTCCCCTTCTCATACAGCATTTTTATGTAAAGACACTCTGCCAATGATTTTATTAAATATCCTGCTGTTGTAGAGAAACGACACGTTTAAATTTGATATATTTTAACACGTCTAATAGCAACAATTCATAATGTAACCGGGCAAAAAAAAAAGAAAAACGTGTGAATAAAAACCTGCTAAACGTTTATGTAACGTTTACTTGCCATTTGTTACACTGCACATACGAACAAACATAAGAAAAATCCATCTCAAGCAAATGTAATACACATTATGTTTAAATATTTAAATATATGACCTTTGAATTACAGTCACAGTGTTGAGGATTGAAATCATGCCACTAGAAGTTCCCTTAATCTATATAATAATAACATAAATCCCTGAACTTGTATCTTTGTTAATTTAAACAGAAACTGAATACCTTTAACAGAACAGGTCATAATACACAGGTAGGTCTGTTTGAACCTACAGTAAAACAGGCACAGCAGACACGTCTGCTTCAGGCTTTGAGATCGCGATGCTCCAAGGTGAAATCGGACTCTACCCTGTAAAATAAAAAAAAGGAAAAACATTACATAACATCTGAAAACAGTGACACCATACAAAAACGGAATAGTTGCAGCTCACATTACACATATAGGTATCAGCATATCAACATTTCACAAAGAATAGTAACAATGTATTCACTGATCATTTTGGCTCCTCTGAGCAGAAGTCAATTTTTCATTCATTCACCTATAATATCTTATGCAATTCAATACTATAACTTTTATTTCCACATTAGAGGACACTTTTTTTCCAAGGTCACTTTGAGGGGCTGCACGCGTGAAGCCTCGCTGGAAACAGCCCGCATCGTCAATCAGCACAGGTGAACTTCACGTGTCAGAATATCCTATTCCAGCCAGCGGCGGGTCACGGCGACTTTGCACAGCCCGCATGTCAGGGGCGTCACGCTGCCCATGTTGCATTCCACAACAGGAACAGACCTTCCTAACAAAGAGTCACGCAGAGGCTCTGCGTGTTTGGATCTGCTGCCACCCAGAGGACACTGAACGCAACACGTGCCCCAACGACACCAGCTCTGTCTCCATTTGTTGGTTTTAACACCGACGCAGCAGAACGATGATTTTAAACAGAAGGTGGAATTAAAGACACCTACACATCTTTATTTTGCATGTGGCTGTTGTACTGTATGATGGGAGGGATGTTTTCTTCTTCTTCATCTGGTACCTGTAAACAATAAGACAAGGATAAATAAGGAGATGCAAAACTGACCAGTTTGGATTCCATTTTAAAAATAGTAGTTCTGTGTAAATCTCTGACAGAGAGTGCACTTGATAATGATATTCCCATTGGAAAGTGACCAAAATGTCTTTAAGGCTGCAAAGATTTGTCTCTCACCTCCCAGTAGACGTCATCATTGAAACAGTTGTCATCTGCAGGATCTCCCCAAATAGGTAGCCTTAATATGCCACCTGAGGAGAGCACACAGGTACACAGGGATTAAAGCAAAGTCCTTACTGAGCCACGGGCCGGGGGAGGCGGGCGGTCCTTACCGACAAGGATGCCTCCACCTACGCCGAAGCAGAGAGCCACACAGAGCCCTGCAGCCTGGTGTCCTCCCTGCTGTGAGGGGGTCATGTCTTTAAAGTCCCCTGTGAAGTCAAAGGTCTCCACCAACCTTGAATACAAAACAGAACTTTGCCACTCCTTTGGTTTGGTTCGTCCTCCATTGTTCTTTTCTTTACTTGTTGATGATATGAATTAGATGCCACGCTGTTTGGAAGCAGCTACTCACCCTTCGGTGCCATAGGCTGCGGTTGTTGCACACGCAGCAGTTACAGCTCCCACAATGCCTCCTACGACTGCCGGCATGCCGTGAAGGTTATGGACCCCACACGTGTCGTGGATCTTCAAGCGTTTTTCCAAGAATGGCTAAAGCAAAGGATTCGTTTTTAGGCTTCAGATTAACTAGATCCCGATTCAGAGTACCGAGAGTTGCAGCGTACCGTGACGTGGATGTATCCCAGTGTGGAGATGATGCCACAGCAGGAGCCCACGATCACAGATCCGTAGGGCATCAGCATGAACTCTGCTGCCGTTCCCACGGCAACGCCCCCGGCCAGAGTGGCGTTCTGGATGTGAACCTGATGGACAGAAAGAAATAAGTTCACCACAAAACAAAGTGTCCGTTCCGTTCCATACCCATTTGTTCAGCTGGGAACAAAACATGTAGTTCCTTGTTCACTTCATGATATTTAAGTGTCCTGTTGAGCCATTCGTACCATGTCAAGCTTCCCATGCTTGTTGTAGAGGCTTGATATGGCCACAGTGGTGAGAACAGACGCACCCAGAGACAGGTAGGTGTTGATCACAGCCCTGAGCTGCCCGTCCCCATGGTTTGCTATGGCCGAGTTGAAGCTGGGCCAGAACATCCACAGGAAGAGGGTGCCTGCGTAGGGAGCAGCAAGTTATGGAGCTGGGGAGTAAGAAGACGATCAATGTGTGCAACTTTGCTTTAAGTCAAACTCACCGATCACCGTAAAGACATCCGAGTGGTAGAGAGACCCCTGCAGGCGGCTGCTCTGGTGCAGATTGGGCCGATATAGCATCCATGAAATGAAGAGACCGTAATAAGCTCCGAATGCGTGGATCACCATGGAGCCGCCAGCATCCTTTGCCTTTAAATAAAGAAAATAGCAGTATAATCGTTTCTAAAAGGAGACAGTAGCCATTATTTTTGTCTATGATGTGCCAGTTTATGACTTTTTAAAGATCACAGCTATAGGCTTATCTCAAAGACTGGCTCTGAAAAAAAAGAGCTGATTGGAATGTAGGGAGTTTCAGCCTGAACAGCAAGAGTTTGGTGATTTGTAATAATAGAGTAATTATACTATATAGCAATTATGAGACGTCCTCTTGCCTGAAGATACAGTATATCATAATTCCAACTTACGTGGATGAGATTGAGGATAATGTATTCCTCCACAGCGTACAGCGTGACCCCAAACAGAGTCATAACCATCAGCTGGACTGGACTGACTTTGCCCAGCACGGCCCCGTAGGCAATTAAGCAACTCGCCACACAAAAGTCAGCATTTATCAGGCTGAGGGGAAACAAACAGTGGACAAACAGAGTCATGAGACACACCGTATATCTGGCTTGTTTTTAATAAAAACCATGCAGGTGGAGGCCGGTTCCCATCACATGCTGCCCTACAGCTTTGTTTGCCTTTGAATCACTGAACCACGAGACTCTGTTGTTGTTTTTCTTAAAAAAGAAACAAAACAAATTTGAATCCGTTAAATCTAAAATGAACACCTACTTTTCTATTCCAATTTTGATCTTTCCATCAGTGTAGTCCAAGGAGTGAAACCAGCCCTGCATCAGCAGCGCCCACTGGATGCCGAAGGCCGAGATGAGGAAGTTGAAGCCCACCCCACCGAAGCTGTACCGCTTCAGGAAGGTCATCAGGAAACCGAAGCCGACAAAGATCATCACGTGAACATCCTGGAAACCTGAGAGGAAGACAATGCTTGGTTAAAACCCAATGAAAAGGAACGGTAAAACATATCTATTTGTCCATCACATTAGGACACATCAAGTACAACTGACATAATACGAACATTTGATATATAGAATACCTGTATTGTCCCACAATGGGGACATTACTACTAAATTAATTACTTTGCCAAGATGCAAGGAGATGACAGTGTTTTCAAGTTGATCAGATGCTGATATGTTATGATGGTAATGAGACAGGGTACAGAATCCTCACGTACTGGTTTTTGTGACAATATCTGTTGCAGGGTTCTGTGGATACCAGCAGAACACCAGCCTGCACCAAGTATCGTCAACAGAACTTTGGAACCCACCGCATGTTTGGTTTGCAGTCTCACGCACTGACTGAACATTTTACTGCCCCATCCACTACAAAGGCTTCACAGGTTCCAGCTCCTGTGAACATTTATGGAAGGTGTTCTCTTCGTAGTCTAATAAAGTAAAATGTTTCAGTACATGTAATTTTTATTACCAGAATTTTGGAAGATTCATTATGACCCGACAATGAAAACATGGGATGTTGAAGCAGAACAACCACACACATATGGATACGAGGGATTCCACTTGGCTCAGTGAAACTAATCAACGTGTTTACAGTCCAAATAAAACGTGTTTCTATGTAATCATCGTAGTGTCAGCTATAGCTAAACCGTCCCGAGGGGAGTGAAGCCCCAGTGGAGACGCGTATCTGAGAGTCAGAGTCATGCCAACCATGCAGGAGTCACTTTATAGTGCACACACTGCGTTAAATCATCTGCTTCACAATAAACAGCTCAAGAGACAGATTTTACCACAGTGAAAACAGGCTGACACACTAAATGCATATACATCTGTCTACAGAAAGAAGTGTGAAGATTTAAAGATTGCTTGGATAAAAATGCAAGAAATATAAGTTTCAATAAAACAATGAATATAGGATAAAAAAAGACAGAATGAAGTCACTTACTCGGATATCTGTAGTAGAAGTCGTTCTCTATGTCACTGGATATGTTGTTAGCTTTTCTGTAGTCTATCCAGTGAGGGTCTGCCTCTATGTCATATCGAATAAAAACCCCAAACAAGATGATCATGGCCAGCTGCCACACTGTGCAGACCACCGGCAGACTGATGCGGACATTGGTGTTTTTTGGCCGGTCACACAGCTGCCTGAAGCTTTGAACGCCGCCCATCCTCACCGGCCAGTTTTTCCCTTTAAAAAGAGTAGGGATTTGGCAAAAAGCTGCAACGATATTGTTTATTAGATAAGTTGGTTGAAGGTCCTGAGCATCTTAAGCACAAGCTAAACGGAGCAGAGATGCTTTAATACAAGGACACTCCTCCCAGTCACTCCCTCCATGTACTACTTGGAGTGTATGAGATGCTTTTCAATGTGGGCATGCAGGCATGTGTGTAGATTGTTGATCTTTATCTTAAGCCTGAATGTGATCCTAAAGTTAAGCCTTTTGGTTATGTTTCAATCTACATTTATCATTTATATTCTGAACAGGATATATGATATAATAGGATATTAGGAGCCAGGGACATCCTGTATACAGGCAGCAATGTTTATACTAGTCTGGCCACAGTGCAAAAGATCCTAATCCAGCCATTGAATTCAGGCGCTACATGTCATGAAATGTCATCATCCATAAAATATTACTTCAGTGTCCTCCCTCAACGCAAACACTGCTGAAAGACACCCAGTATCTCTGGTACAGGACTGTATGTGAAGCTAGTCACATGAGTAAAAACAAACAGGCTTTACTTTCTATACTAACCAGGAAGCGACTTATTTGCTCTGAGGCCCACTCCATGGAGCATTAATGGTAAATAATGTGTATCCGTGCTGGGCCCCATTAGAAATACGCATGACGGGTTTGACTCAGTCAACCATCACAGCCCATAGGTTCAAGGTTGAGACAAGAGCCTGCTCATAAATAATAAATAAAAAAATAAGGTTTACTGACCAGCACCAACATTAATACATTATGACAAATAATGAAATGTGATGGAGCGTGGAGGGAGATCGCATTTCAAGCATTCTGACCTTAATGTGGCACAATCACTGTAGAGGTCACATTACGCAACAGCACGTATAGAATGATCCACGTTTGTAGCCACTTTGTGGCCCGTGCAGGACACGGGGCTGTCCTGGAAGTGACCCGACGCTAACTGGCATGACTGGATGAAGGCTCTGAAGGTGACTCGCTGTAGACACATCAGTTATTACAGATATCCTCTTAAATATGACACAGCCTGGTCATTTAAATCAAACCAAAATGTTGACGTTGCTATCAATTTGAACGTAGTCCTGAACGCAGACAGACCGACTGCAAGCTGTTGTCCCGCTGGAACAAAACGAGCACGTCAGAGCTCAATGAGCTGCTTTTGTGCTCACTAATGATGAACCTCATTAAAGCGTGTGCGCTCATTGATCTCGCCGCTCCGTTTGGCGCTGCTACCGTGGTGATGTAGGTCTGGCAGATGATGTGCTCTTCAGGGGTGATGGAGTGGAAGGGTGAGGCGTGGAGCGCGTGCGGTGGACAAAGGCAAAGTAAAGGTTGTGAGTAAACTTAGACATCGTGACAGGAACTGCCCGTGAATTTCCAAAGCAGCCACACTGGCGTCTGCCGTCGTTAATTACGCCTGTGCTCTTCCTACTGTGACATATCAAAATGTTTTCTAATAAACAACAGCGGCTTTGAGAAGCTCCTCAGACCGCTTAAGCCTCTGTATTAGTACCTGGAAATGACGAAATAACATATACACAAACATAGTATTACTTGAATAAACAATGCATTCATTTGTCAAATAAATACAGTTGGATTGGATTGGAAATAAAATATTACATCATTCATTTTTGAGGTGGAAGTCTGTGTTATGTTTCTGCCAGATTTTTGTATCTCCTAATAGAAAGGTGTGAATTGAGAGAGATCTTTCAAGTGGTGTAAAGGTTTTTTCTCACACCTCAGGGTGTATCAGCAGTGACTGTGATGTATGTTTACACAGCTCATCTGAAAACTAAAACTGAAAGTTGTGTATAGAATTTTAGAAACTAAGCCACACCACAGTTGTGCTTGTATATATTTTTCAGACAGGAAATCACTCTGATCTCAAGACCATTATGCACTTCATACACTCACAGTAACTGTGGTAACACAGACCTGAGGAGGACACACACAAAAATGGGGTTATCTCGTTTATAAATACATTAATAATGCCCATACATTTTTGAACTCATGAAGCACGGACCCTTTAAAACGTGTTCAGTACAGTAGTTTGGTGTTCAAATCATTAAAGATTGCTTAAATGACGAATGAGCTTCTGTTCCAACTTGACGAAGTCCTGATCAGGCAGAAGATATCTCTGAATGATATCCACTACATCTTTCTCAGTAGCGAGCTCGTAGTCCTTCTTGTTCTTAAAGGGCAAATGTCCAGCCAGTTCACAAAGAGCCACGTTGAAGGCGGACTCCTCTTTGGCACCGAAGGAGGATTTCCTGGGCCACACAGCGATACGCACACCTCTTCTTGAACACTGATCCTGCTCTTTCTGTACGGAACTACAGGGCTGACATCCTCTGGTCACGAACAGGTTGTGTGCAATGTTGCCATCCACTAGAAAGTCTGTGACTTCACAGATGGCTCTGGCAACTCTGTCCACCGTGTCCGACTCAGTGTAAAACAAAAAGCCTGGGGGCAAGTCTAGCAAGCGATAAAACCCTCTCTCAGGAACCAGTGGCTTGACCGACACCGTTTCCAGCTTGAGCTCGTGGCTGAGGTAGTATCCATGTAAGTGCAAATGGTTCACAGACGCAAACGCACCAAGACTGTTGAACCCCACGCGAAAGCCGAGGTCGGAGCTGAGGAGGACACATTCGATGCCGACCTGGATGGCAAACCTCGTCAGGATCTGTGGGAAGCAACATGTCGGGTCTGGAACAAACAGGCAATGTCCGAACTCCAAAGGACTGACATTGATTAGCACAACCATCCTACAGTGTTGATGAGACTGCCCATTGTCTTGTATGGCGGTTTCTTGCTCTGCATGCTTTGTCATCTCCAGTATGATTTCCTCTGGATTGATCTTGTTGAAGTTGAACTGTTTGGCATTGAACGCCTGCTGAATGCTCAGTATCTCCTGAGGCTTCCTTCGCTCTACGCCTCTTTGAATATTCAGCTGGGCCACATAACCACAGTGGCCCGGGAGGACACGTGTCTGTAAATCACCTAGAGGATAGCGGAAAAGTCCCTTCTCCATCCTCTCTGTCCAGCCGGCTTGGATGCGTGTGTCAAACTGTGATTGTGCCAGTCCTGCCTGAGGACCGTTTCCACTGCTCCGACACATGTCTGTGACAAAGTCCTGGCTGCTGTACACGAACTGGAGCGGCATGGTTGCACCTGCAGTTAAACAGTGAGGGACGAGTTTGACAATACTGCTGAGTCATTAAATAGGTCACAGTGAAATGATGGACAGCAGCAGGGCTTCAACTTTCTACATGTAGTTATTATATTATTATTCAGGCTGAAAATGTTTACCAATAAACAGATTAGTATAAAATGTCAGAAATCAGTGTCGTTCGTGTTTTAGCAGCCATTATTTACATTAACAGTTAATCTTCTCAGTTACCTGACGTGTTACTTTAGCGCAACTGTTGTGAAATCTACATTAGTGTTAGAAACAATAATAAACCTGAGTCGTGTCGTGCACGTGGCTGAGACCAAAGAAAACAACGTCGTCTTTTTGTACACAGGCTTGTTTGTTGTTGTTTCACAACAACAGAGGCGTGAATATACTCACGTTTTAATTGCGACTCTATAACACCACGTCGAAGTCAACCACACGAAACATAGAATGAATGACTTACCATTTGCACTTCCTTACACGTCACAGGCATGTGTCTTTTCCTGTTATTGGGTCCCGTGAATCTCGTGTAGCTTCGACTGCTAGCTTCCACAGCTTGCTACTTCCGCTACTCATTTCCGTTTTGTTTCTTCAGAATAAAAGCTTCTATTCGTCTCTATCTCCCTAGCCTGTGCGCTCCTCTGTTCTTAGTGAGGTTTTGATGTTTGTGTTCATTTTATACGTTATGACAGATGATAGAACAGTTGAATTCATTCATAACTATTATGCATTTAAATACAAATGGAAACCGAGGGCACGTAGTAGATGATCAGTATATCAGGCTGTTTGAAATACAGTGTATAATCTGTCATGCAGATAATCCTCCACTAACTAGACTTTAAATACAATATGCAGCTGTTGACTCATCTGCCAGTTCTACCACCATGACACAGTGGTGTCACCTTACTTTGTGACCAATCAGGCATGGTGGTTATTTTAGTCAGTAGATGCTTTAGAGGCAGGCAGTAGGTTGGCTGAGCCGTGTTTTACTGCAAACACTATTCGAACTGTATGAACATTTTATTTCTCATACACACTAAAGATCAGTAAGAAGAAGGATGGAAGCAAGCAACAACCAAGTAAGTAGAATACTGGATGTTTTTGAGAATTGATTATAAATTGGTAGTAATATTGGTACTGTTGTAATGAAATTGAGCAGGAGAAGACTAAATTCACAGCTTTGTGAATTTAGTCTTCTCTCTTCTTTGTGTTCCTTTCAGTAGGGCAATGGCTTATAAAAGTTTGAAAAGATAATAAAATAGTTTAAACTGTGTGACAGAACAGATGGCAGCCTGGGGTGTCATGCCTACAGTTATTTTTAACACCATCAAGAGTTTCTGTTACCAACGCACCACACTCACAGGCTACATACAGCACTAGGTGGCTTAAAGCACCATTTAAAATTAGTTATGAAACATTGACTTTCACTGAATATGTGTGGCACCTATATGATACACTTACTAACAAACTAACAAACTATCCTCTTGAAAAAAATACACATGTTGCCTTGATTGTGTTTCTATCTACTGGAGCCTTTCTTTGGTTGTTCTGCTGTTTGCTAGAGAGAAAAGAGATCAGAAGACAAAGCTGCCACTGTAAATGTAAATATGACTCAGAACACTGGTGCAGCAGAGGATTCACAGTCACCGTCCATGTCCACTGTCTATGGTATGTCCTACTCACCCATGTCTCACTTAAAATCTAAAAAGTAAATGTTTATATTATTTGAAATGTTATAACTTTAGAAGATATTATAGGTCATTACATGACATGATTACATGATTAAGAGTAATGTTTTGCTCAAAATTTAAATTAATATTTTTTACTAAAATAATTATTTGGTAGTAAAACATGTCATAATATTTAGTAGCACATGCAAAACAATTAAAATATTTTACGTATTTTATGATTTGAAGTACTATGCACTGAATAGTATTAATAATAAAATAATTTTAAGTAAATTTACAGTAGATATATTGTATTTACAATATCTGGGACCCTACTGTAAATTGTTTCATGAAATCAGTCAGTGGTGTCACAATGGTAAACTTACCTGATCACATTATTCATTCATTCATATTCAGGACAGTCTGCAACATCTGGCAAGAACAAAGACCATACCCCTAAGACTAAACGTCACCCTGTCACTGATGAAGAAAATGCTATTATGCCAAAGCTCCAAATCACTTTTAACACATTCACAGTCAAGAATGGTGAAGAGCTCAAAGTGGAGATCCCAGTGACTGGAAACCCGGCACCAAAGATTGAATGGAAAAAAGATGGTCAGGCTGTTAAAGAGACTTCAAGACTAGAGGTTTCACATACGCCGTCACTAACACGCCTCCATATCAGACACGCTGTCAGGGAACACTCTGGTCTGTACTACGTCACGGCAAACAACAGTGCTGGAACATACACGGGGGAAATCACCGTGGTTGTTCTTGAAAAGCCGGACCCTCCCATGGGGCCTGTGAGCATTGATGAGATTAGTTCTGATTATGTTACCATATCCTGGACACCGCCTGCCTACACAGGAGGCTGCCCGCTAGACAACTATATAGTGGAGAAGCGTGAAACTACCAATACAGACTGGCAGACCGTATCAGCCACAACAGTGAGGACCACAATCAAAATCACTAAGCTGAAGACAGGCAGCGAATACCAATTCAGAGTGTTTGCAGAAAATCGGTATGGAAAAAGTACAGCAGTTACTTCTCCCATTGTAATTGCACAGTATCCGTTCAGTACTCCTGTGGCTCCTGGCACCCCCTTTGCTTCCACAGTGTCAAAGTACAGCATGGTGGTTGAATGGGAGCCCCCAGCCAAAGACGGAGGCAGTCCTATCACTGGCTATCACCTCGAACGCAAAGAGAAGAACAGCATTTTATGGACCAAGCTGAACAAACTTGTTATACCGGAGGCTCGTTTCAAAACCAGTGGGCTGGAAGAAGGCATTGAGTATGAATTCAGAGTCTTCGCTGAGAATATTGCTGGACTCAGTCCCTCGAGTAGAATATCTGAATGCTATGTGGCTAGAGACCCGTGTGACCCTCCTGGTAACCCGGAAGCTGTCGTTGTTACCAGAGAGAAGATCACACTTCAATGGGCCAAGCCCAGCTATGACGGTGGAAGCACCATTACAGGCTATGTTGTGGAGAAGAAGGAGCTTCCAGATGGCAGATGGATGAAGGCGAACTTTACTAATGTGATTGAGAATGAGTTTACAGTCACAGGTCTGACAGGAGGCCAAAGTTATGAGTTCAGAGTAACTGCTAAAAATTCTGCTGGAGTTTGGAGCTCACCATCCAAAAGCATCACCATCATCGCCCAAGATGTCATTGAAGGACCCACAGCATTCATTGATCCTAAGTTCAAGAGTACCACTGTTGTTCAGGCTGGTGAGACATTTGTTATGGAAGCCGATTACTTTGGTAAGCCACTGCCTGAAGTACTGTGGATGAAAGACGGAAAGGAAATTGACAAAGCTACACCAAGAATGGAGTTTAAGAACACACTCACTCACACAACTGTGACCGTCAGAGACTGCACGCGAGTGGATGGGGGACACTTTGTCTTGAGCCTCAGTAACATTGGTGGGACTACATCCATTCCCTTTAATGTAAAGGTCCTGGATAGACCCGGTCCACCAGATGGACCTCTGAAAGTGAAGGTCGTAAATGCTGAGAAGTGTAATCTTCACTGGGGTCCCCCTTTAAACGATGGCGGCGCTGGTGCTTCTCACTATATCATTGAAAAAAGAGAGACTAGCCGTGTTACATGGACGCAAGTTGAACCTCATGTCGAAGCGGTCAGTTACAAAGTGACGAAGCTGGTGCCGGGCAAAGAGTACATATTCAGAGTTGCTGCAGTGAATAAATTTGGTGTTGGTGAATTTCTGGAATCAGAGCCCTTCGTTGCCCAAAACCCTTTCACCACACCCAGTGCACCTTCTGCCCCAGCAGCCAGTGCTGTGACCGGTGACTCTGTGATGCTGACGTGGGAAAGACCGGAGAGGGATGGCGGCTCAGAGATCGATGGCTACATTGTAGAGAAACGTGACAAGGAGGGTGTCAGGTGGACTAGATGCAACAAGAGAAGACTGAACGATTTGCGCTTTAGATGTACAGGGCTCAGCGAAGGACACTGCTATCAGTTTAGAGTAGTGGCGGAAAATAGTGCGGGCGCTGGTGCACCCAGTGAGCCCAGTGAGTACGTGAAAGTCTGTGAGGCTACTTACCCACCCGGTCCCCCTACCAACCCCAGAGTAACCGACTATTCAAGCAATACCGTGTCTCTGGCATGGTCCAAGCCCATCTATGATGGCGGAGCGGCCATCGACGGCTTCATAGTTGAAATGAAAGGAGCAGCAGATGTTGAGTGGGTCACATGCACGCCAAGCACAGGCGTAGAGGACACAAGCTTCACCGTGAAGAGACTGACGGAAAACAAGGAGTACAATTTTCGTATACGTGCCGTTAATGCTGCGGGAGTTGGAGAGAATGTGACCGTACCTGGGTCTGTGAAAGCGGTGGAAAAACTGGAGGCGCCTGAGATTGAGCTGGACGCTGCCTTGAGGAAGATCGTAAACGTTCGCGCCTGTTCCACTTTACGCCTGTTTGTTGCCATTAGGGGAAGGCCGGACCCTGAAGTCAAATGGACCAAGGAAGGTGGAACTCTCAGCGAGCACGCTCAGATTGAGGTAACAAGCACCTACACCGAGTTACTTATTGAGAACATCAACAGAAATGACACTGGGAAGTATGTGTTGACTGCAGAGAACTGCACTGGCTCTAAAACATCATTTATCAACGTGAGAGTATTGGACTCTCCCAGTTCACCAACAAACCTAGAGGTCAAAGACGTGAAGAGAGATTCTGTGACCGTCTCCTGGGAGCCGCCTCTCATTGACGGAGGAGCAAAGATCCTACATTACATCGTAGAAAAGAGAGAGGAGTCTAGGAAAGCATTTACGAATGTCTGCAGCAGCTGTGTGAGAAACTCATACAAGATTGACAATCTCCAGGAAGGATGCTTTTATTATTTCCGTGTCCTGGCTGTGAACGAGTTCGGGGCTGGACTCCCAGCGGAAACCACAGAGGCTGTCAAGATGTCCGAGGCTCCTCCGCCTCCCGGCAAAATCATGCTCAGTGATCTTACCTGCAGCAGTGCAAAACTGTCCTGGGAGAAGCCCGAGCATGATGGGGGAAGCAAGATCACGTGTTACGTTGTAGAAATGCAGGCCAAGGGAGATGAGACATGGACAACGTGTTCAGAGAGTAAAGCTCTGGAAGCAGCTATTAATGGGTTGACAAAGGGAAGGGAGTATTACTTTAGAGTTAGTGCTGTTAACGAGAAAGGGAAAAGTGAGCCAAAATTGCTGTTGACACCTGTTACTGTAAAGGACACAAGTGCTGAGCCCATGATTACTTTGCTGAGTAACACATTCAGCGTGAAGGCAGGGAACGACCTAAGGATCGACGTTCCATTTAGGGCCGTGCCTCCTCCGACGGCGGCCTGGAGAAAAGACGGCAACGTGCTGAAAGAAACAAGCAGAGTAAACGTGACGACATCTGACACGTCATCTCAGATAGTTATCAAAGACGCCACCAGGGTAGATGTTGGCGTGTATGAGGTGACTCTGACCAACTCTGCTGGAAGCACATCTGCTGAGGTCTTTGTGACTGTTTTCGAAAGGCCCGGGGCGCCGAGCGACCTCAGCGTAGATGAAGTGAGCGCCGACTTTGTGTCTTTGTCGTGGAAGTCACCAAGTTATACAGGAGGGTGTCAAATTAGTAATTATGTTGTGGAGAAGAGGGAAACTGGGAGTACAGTATGGCAGACTGTGTCAGCTACGGTGGCCAGGACATCCATCAAAATCTCCCGTCTGACGCAGGGCATCGAATATCAGTTCCACGTCGCCGCAGAGAACCGCTACGGCAGGAGTCCCTTCGCTGAATCGGAACCCATTGTTGCTCAGTACCCCTTCAAGCCTCCTGGTCCGCCAGCAAACCTCTGTGTCATCCAGGCGTCAAAGTCTGTGATGGTCATAGCTTGGAACACACCAGACAGCAACGGCGGCAGCCCTATCGTCGGATACCACATTGAATGCAAAGACCAGAGCAGTATTCTGTGGACGAAGCTAAACAGAAGTCCAGTAACCGAGACCCAGTTTAAGGTGACGAGCGTTGAGGAGGGTCTGGTTTACGAGTTCCGGGTTTGTGCCGAGAACATGGCGGGTGTGGGGCCCTGCTGTGCGGCGTCTGAGCCAGTAGCAGCGAGAGACCGGTGCGACCCCCCGCGCAACCTCGCCGTCACAAACATAACGAACAGTTCAGTGTCTCTCTCATGGGACAGACCGGAATATGACGGGGGAGCCAAAATAACGGGTTACATCGTGGAGCGCAAGGAGCTGCCAGACAGCTGCTGGCTGAAGTGCAACTTCACCAACCTACAGGAGACCTTTTATGAAGTGACCGGCCTTGCGAAGGGGGAGCAGTACGACTTCCGCGTCATTGCCAAGAACTCGGCCGAGCTCTTCAGCGCACCCTCCCAATGCACAGGCGTGGTTACGGTGCAGCATGACGTGGAGCCACCCAGAATTACCCTGGAGGACAAATTTAGGCAGCCGGTGGTTGTCAAAGCGGGTGAGCTCCTAAGAATAGAGGCCGACATCTCTGGTCGCCCCAACCCCACTGTGTTTTGGCTGAAGAATGGCAGACACGTTGGGAGCACAGGGAGGGTGGAGATAACCACAACAAAGACACATACTTTGCTACTGATCAGAGAAAGCGTTAGGAAGGACTCTGCACAATATACTCTGACGCTGCAGAACACTGGTGGCACCATTTCTAAAACTATTACCTGCAAGGTTTTGGACAGGCCGGGCCCACCTGCTGGACCTCTGGAAGTGTCTGGACTCTCAGCGGAGAAATGTACACTGTCATGGGGACCCCCTCATGAGACCGGGGGGGCAGAGATCACACACTACATCGTCGAGAAATGCGAAACGAGCCGTGTAGCTTGGACCCTCGTGTACGGCGACATGATGGCAACTACTTGTAAGATCAGCAAGCTGCTCAAGGGAAATGAATACTTGTTTAGAGTGAGGGCAGTGAACAAATATGGGGAGGGTGAGAACTTGGAAAGTGAGCCCGTTAAGGCTGTGGATCCCTTCACCATTCCATCGCCTCCAACTGATGTGGAGGTCACAAATGCAACCACCGAGGCTATGACCATCTGCTGGAAGAGGCCGGAGTCCGATGGTGGCAGTCGCATCAGCGGTTACGTGGTTGACAAAAGGGAGAAGCTGGGCGTGCGCTGGGTTCGGGTCAATAAAAAGCCAGTCTATGACCTACGAGTCAAAGCCTGTGGCCTGCGCGAGGGATGCGAGTACGAATTCAGAGTCTTTGCTGAGAACGCTGCCGGGTTGAGTGACCCCAGTGTTCCGTCCCCGCTCACCCTGGCGGAGGATCCGAAATTCTTGCCTTCTCCTCCGACAAAAGCCACGATAGTTGACTCGTCCAGATCCTCGATCACTCTGTCATGGACCAAACCGCTGTTTGATGGTGGCAGTCCAGTTACAGGGTACAAAGTTGAATACAGAAAACCTACAGAGGAAGAATGGTCGGTTGCTGTTCATAACACAGAGGCGAATGAATTCACAGTGACTGGACTCACATCAGGAGAAAAATATGTTTTTGTTGTTAGATCTATAAATAAGGTCGGCATCAGTGAGCCCAGTCCACAAACAGACCCTGAAATGGCCGTGGAAAGAGAGGAGGAGCCAAGGTTTGATATTAGCCCTGACATGAGAAAGACGCTGCTTGTAAAATATGGCAGCTCCTTCACTTTGACTGTGCCTTTTACAGGGAAACCTCTCCCTAGTGTGACATGGGAAAAAGCAAATGTAGACCTGCGAGTCAGAGGCCTGATCACCACCACCAGCTCCGTCAGCTCTATCACAGTAGAACAGGCAACACGCGATGACTCTGGCAAATACTTAATTAAACTGCAAAATGTGGCTGGATCTGCCTCCTTGTCTCTGAAAGTAAACGTTCTGGATTCGCCTGGCCCACCCACTCACATAGAAGTTAAAGACGTGACCAAGAGCTCTGCCACGGTTACCTGGGACATCCCAGAGAACGAGGGGGGTGCCCCAGTGAAGAACTACATCGTAGACATACGTGACATAAGCCGAAAGGGCTGGACGAGGCTCACCGACAAATGCCGCAGATTATCCTATAAGGTGTCAGACCTTGAGGAGGGAGGAATGTACTTCTTCAGGGTTACTGGGGAAAATGAGTATGGCGTTGGTGTTCCAGCCGAGACCAAGGAGGGAACAAAGATGACAGGTACGATCTGCAAAGTGTAATTAAGTACTATTCTATTCTATTCTATTCTATTCTATTCTATTCTATTCTATTCTATTCTATTCTATTCTACATGTTTCAGTGTGCAAAATCTTTTTGAGTTGAAAGTAATAAAATTCTATTGTCCTTTTATTTCAGATACAACGGACTGGGAGTCAGATCTTGGAGCTTAGTCTCTCTCTTTTCAAGATTTAAGTTCATAATCTCAAGTCAAAATCAACCCTCATCTAGTTTGCATCTGCAGCAACATTCTGTTTGGGTTTGAATATATATTAGTATTGAGGTATATAGTTTGTGTTATTCTCAACAATGTTTTACTGTATGACATGCTGTGGATGGAGGAACCGAATGCTGCTATTTTGTAGTTTTATTACAGTAAGATACATGTTTTTTGTTTGTATACTAACAAGTCTGATTATTGCCATCTTTTGTGTAAAAGTAAAAGAACAAATATATTGATAGTGATATAGTGATACTGTTTGGCAGATAAAAAAACAATCTGGTGTTTTATACAAAATTGTACACAGAAAAGTAAGGTAAAGATTATTTCTGTATAGAACTTGCTTTTACTAAAACAAAACTGTCAAAATCCCTAGAAGTTTGTTGTTACCTGCAATAAATTAAGAAAAATAATCACAGGTGTTTGTTTGTTTTTGGATGTCTGTGTGAAAACATTTCTAAAGAATAAGAACATGATCAAACAAAACATATACACAGTAGGAGGCAAATTTAGTGTCATTGGAAACACACTTACTGTATCTGATACATAAATACAGGTGATTTGCAGGGATGTTGACGCTTAATTTACTTGTGACGTAACACTTTTTAGTGCAGTAATGTGAGACACCTGCCGTGAAGTACAGCAGGTGGGGCTATTGAACCAAGCAGAATTACTTCGTAAGTTAGGTGCTAAGGTAACTTTAGAAAAATGCATTGAACTCTGTTAATATCAAGCAAATAGCAATGTGCCGCTACCAACTTGCTGCAACACCCAAATTGGCAAATAAAAGTAACTTCACCTGCTTGAATCACTATACAAAACTTAATGCATAATCGTAGCGACACAGACTGGACAAGGCGTTCGAGGCTACGTCACTACGGGAACCATTACGTAGCTATAAAACACAGGAAAGAGCGAACGCGCCCTCCGATACCCGGAAGTAAGTCGCGTTGTAGTTCGATGCTCAGCTAACCGTTCAACAACACAACAAAAGTCCGAGTCTTCACGATGGGAGGCAACACAAGTCAACTTAGCAAGGAGAACGTGTCAGAATACCAAGTAAGTCACCGTGAGCACACTTTATTTCGCAAGGGACGTCGTAATTGATGAAGTTGCGAACAAGTGTTTTTACATGTCTCAATAAGCGAGGACCAGTCAGGGGCCATCTTACAGTAACGCTTTATGATATATGTCAGTGCGGCGTATTTTGTGTTGAGCTTGTAAAGGCTTTAAAGTTTAAGTTGATATAGTTTATATGTTGTTGTCATTCTGACTCGCCTCTACTTTTAGGAGCTGACTTTCCTAACGAAGCAAGAGATCCTCCTGTGAGTTGCCTTTGGCTTTACAGCATTACAATAACACAGGAACCCCAGTACTAACCTGGCGTCGCTGTTTGCTCGTAGCGCCTACAAGAGGTTCAGTGAACTGTACGAGGACAGGAGGAGCTCCCTGGACCCTCGTACCTCCAGAATACCGCTGCAAAAGATGACGGAACTACCAGAACTCCGGGTAAAAACCGTAATATGGAGGAGATGTGACGTGCTCGTCACTTTTACTGCACTTTTACAGTGGTCAAGTGCACTGACACGTTATATGTGCGGTCGTTCTCAGTCCAACCCTTTCAAGCACAGGATCTGCCGCGTGTTCTCGACTTCTGAAGTGAAGGATGGAAGCCTGTCGTTTGAGGACTTTCTGGATCTGTTGAGTGCCTTCAGCGACTCTGCTACTCTGGAGATCAAATCCCACTATGCATTCTGTATATTTGGTAAACCTGCTGGCCTCAATTGAGCTATAATTATATAATATAGTAATATAAATTAAGTGTTTGGGTGTAAATATACATGTTGATTTATTTTTTTCAGACGATGATAATGATGGGACCCTCAATCGTAAGGATCTGGAGAAGCTGATTAATCACCTGACTTCAGAGTCTGAAGACACAAAGCTGACCAGAAACGAAATGGAACAGCTCATCAACAATGTGAGTTCACTGCACTTCACGTCTCCTCTTCGAGAATGCATGAAGACAAACTATATGGTTTTAAAAGGAGACAACACACCCCTGTGTCCATTGCCCATGTTTTTATAGATTCTTGAAGAATCTGACATTGACAAGGACGGAACTGTGAACCTCTCGGAGTTTCAGCACGTTATTTCCAGATCACCCGATTTTGTCAGGTATTTATCCTATTGCACATTGTTGCATTTACATGGTATCAAATCAAATTTTCTCGCTCTAACTACTGTTTGATTTCTTTCTGAAGTTCATTTAAGATCGTGCTGTGAAAACCGGCAGTGGGATGTGGAATTACCCTTGCATTCTCTTCTACTGGTGTTAAATTTTAAATGAGAGAATTTTATACATTTCCTTTAAAGTATATTGAATAGTGGATATCAATCTTTTACTATTTTACTGTATGTATTGTGCATGAAAAATTAAACTTTTTTCCTGTTTTTTTTTTAAAGTATATAAAGAATATTAAATGTATATACGTTTTCAATATTAAAGTTTTAAGAGACAAACAAATAAATTATGATTGTAACAAAATATATTCAGCCATTTCATATTTGATCATTTACACTTCCAGGCATATTGTACAAAGTCCACTGTCCGTGTTTATGAGGAGATTCTTTTTAAGCACATGCTACATCCTTCTTGATGACTGCAGCAAAAGTGTTCCAGGCCCCACACACTATGTCAGTGACACGCTGCTGCTGCTCCCTGAAGAACTCCACACGCTGGGGCTCATCTGAGCTCATTACATTCTGGTGTCCCAGTTGACCATATTCACCTAGTAACACAATTAAAGGCGGACTAAATTAGATGGTGATTTGCCTGTTGTGATAATAGAAATTAATACATTATCCAGATTTAACTGTTGTGCCAAATGAATTCATTATCAAGTCAAACATACCCCAGCCCCAAGTGTAAAGATCGCCTGCACCTGAAATTAGAAAATTGGAGATAATTATGACAATGAAACCGAAAAGCCAGGAGTTGTGCTTCACTGTTATCTAGCTATTGTCCTACTTGTTACTGCAGCTGTGTGACGGGAGCCACAGCTGACTGCTGTGATTTCACATGATGGAGTGACATCCAGAAGGGCTGGGAATGCCTGGATCGATATGAAGACGTCTTCATGTTTCTGTTCGTCTTGTGGTTCTTCTGTAGAAGATGAGCAGTTAGTACTTATTAAAGTGAAAAAACAACCCATGCATTGCTCATGCATGAGTGACTACGCACTGAGCCACCATAAATGAACTGTGTTGAGAAAGGGCATTAAATGAATCCTCATCTTTTTATTTAGCTGCAGCACTTGCAGGAAGTGACCACACATATTTATTATTAGTTATAGCTCAGCCAGACAAACATGCAGGGACGATTTTGTACAATAACAGTTACAATAACAGTTTCTCATAATAACAGTGAAGCAACATGTCCTATGACATTCCTATAACCCCTCAATTACTGTTATTCAGAGATACTGATGCCACGCTAAAGCAGTTCTCACCCATGAATACTAACCACCATGCAGTGTATTGGGGTAAATGACAAAACATCTGGATTGAAAGACACAACGTAGGGGTAGAAATGCAACATGTTCGCCTATGTTTTAGGTTACAGGTTATATATTGTCATTCCTTGTCAAACCATATTTGATTAAGAACAACAGAGTGCACCAACCTGCTTGCTGGCTGATTTGCTGCTGCTTTGCTTTACTCAGACCTCTAGATGGTAGTCCAAGCTGGCCACTTTCATTCCAGCCCCACACATAAAGGTCACCTCCATCTGTGAAGAAAAGGTTGTTTGAGGTTTTTTTTTTCCTCCTCAGGGCAAATGTATGAAACAAACACTATGCGTAAACCATATACCGCTAATGCAGGCAGAATGCCATCCTCCTGTAGCCACGCGGCTCATGGGCATCCCCCAGAGTGCCTCCACCACCCTGGGTTCTTCCTCAGAGATAAGGACCCCGTGCCCCAGCTGACCGTGACTGCCAAATAAACACACAACGAAGGATCAAGACATGCAGGGTCATGATATTACCCACATCCCCAATGGAGGAAGCATAATTACTAGTTTTACCTGCCCAACCCCCAGGTGTACACAGCCCCAGAGGCCGTGACAAGGATGGCGTGCTCTGCACCCAGTGCCAGACTCTTCGCTTCTAGGTGTGGAGATAAGGAGTGGTAAAAGGGGGGGCTGGGGGTGATGTAACCCCCCGGAACCAGAGGGAGCTTCACAGGGGGTCCTGAGGAGTAGTAAAAAGTACGCTCTTTAGCCAGTCATCACAACATGCAAAAACTGGTCATCTCCCCTGTGGATTATAAGATTTTTTTTAAAAGCAACCCTACCAGAAATGTCGGAGTCTTTTAATTCCATGCTCCATGACGCAGTCTTCGCTTCCTGCTGCAGATCCCAGCACTCAACGCGATCTGAAAAAGCCAGAGTCAAGTGCGACTCGCTGATCTGAGCATCTTTACATCCGCGACTCTGCTGCCCGTAAACACCGCAGGCCCTGGAGACGCCGACGCCGAAGCCCGCCAGGCGCACGCCGCCGTCCCCTAACGGAGGAGACACGTCAGCACCGCAACACGGAGCGCTTAGGCCCAGCAGTGAGCTAGAACCCCCGGCTCTCACCGTCCGGATCCGCAGAAGCCGTTCGGCTCCAGCAGGCTGAGACTCGGCTCGTCCTGAGCTCCGTGGGTCGAAGCACTTTGACTTCCTGAGTGACGTCACTCTCTTCTTCTTTCATCGGTGTTTCACGGACACATATTTGTCCGAATGCGTTAAAGCCGAACCCGAACCACCGCATTGAAGGCACGTTGTGTCTGTTGGTACCGAGAGTGAGACGCAGTTGTCTGCAAAGTTACCACGCTGCTGAGCGTGGCGCATTAGTGCGCATGCGCGCTCGTACTCTTTTTACTTTGTCATACATTTATTCCTCAAAGTTACAATGAAAAAACATACAAATAAACATATGGCAATGTAGTAAAGTGAAACATTTTATATATATTCGCCACACATTTAGGCGAATGAATGAAATGTGCTTTTTGTAAATCAAACATACAATTAAAAAAAATAAAAAGTAGTGTCAACAGTGAAATGTGTGTCTTAAGAAACTTCAGTAAGGAATGACCAGATGTTTACAGTCGGCTTGTGAAATAGCTGTTCTATAAGACCACGTGGTTAATACCTTTTCAGCAGTTAAATATTGCTTTTAGGCTTTTGGTTAAGACACATCAGCCATTAAGGGTCACATCACAGTCAGACCATTTTGATTTCCTGCAATACCCTTCACTGGTCCCACATAATTCTTGACCCATACACGCACTGCAGTTGTGTTTTCAGGGCTCATTTCCTTTGTGCTTTTCCTTCTCTTCACTGCTCCTGATGATGCCGTACTCCACAGCCTTATCCAGGCAGTTCTGAGCTGCCTTGGAGATGGGCTCTGGCTTGCCCTCTCCTCCCTTCGCCAGTACAGACAGGATCTCCAAAGCTTCACTTTCCATGAGGGTCTCAGCAAGGCTCTTCTCTGCCTGCATCATGTTCTGAACAATAACCACTCCACGATAACGAAGGTCTGATATTTCACTTAGCAGCAGCGCCTGTATAATCTCTAGCCAGTGTGTTGTCTGAAAAGTGAAGAAAAACATATGATGGAACACAAAACACATTTTTTGTAGTAGTAGATAGTAAAAGTCCAGGGACAGTGAGTGTCTTGCTACAAAGCTTACTGTTCCGGGGATGCGGGCACAAAGCTCAGGCTGCTCAGCCGTCAGCATGGCCAGGGTTCCTGCTGCTGCTTTCCGCAGTCTTTCATCCTCCTCACCACTGTAGAGCACCAGAAGCTTCAGGCGATCATTCCCAGTGGCCAAATACAGCTTCTGTACCTAAAACAAAAAGCTCAGATTTTATCTCAAGGCAATATAACTGTTTTGCCACATAATCTACGATTAATAATAGAGGGCCATACCTCTGCATTTAATACTAAATTACACATGCATTCTGTGGCAGATGCTCGAACTAGGTCATGTTCCTCAAACATGTAGCCTTCGATTTTTGGAAGCGCTTTTTCTTTTATGATCTTTTGTCTGTAAAAGAATAAACTTTGTTAACAGAGGGATATACTCATAACTTACTTTTGCCTGAGAAAGGCAGTTTTGCAAATTCATACAAAACAATTTGGATTTGAATTTAAACTTTTATGTTATGCTTAGTTTACAATTGTGTATTTTGAGCGTTTTTATCCTTGGGAGAGACCTCCCCCTAGTGGCCAACCTGAGTCTGTCACTGATGCCAGCCAGATTGGTAAGTGCCATGAGTGCCTCAAAGTTCTGAAGCAGGGTGCACTCCAGACTCAAAAGACTAACAAGTGGGCGCACGACTTCATAGATCTGAAAGCATAAATAACACACGATTAAACAGGAAAACATTTTTTTTACATCTTTTAGCTGATTTTTTTCCGATTAATCTCACCCTTTCTCCTGGAAAAGCAATCTCTGGGTTAGATGTGATTGTTATCTTTGCCAGGGCTTGGGCTGCTTTGATTTTTCCTGCATCTGTGTTGTCTGAGGCCAGTGGGATCAGAGCCTGTGGAGGACAACAGTACAAATAAATAATGCAATACAGCTAAAGCAAAATGGTTGGTGCAGTTCATTTATCATAGTGTCATACCTTTCCTCCACCCTGTGCCACCACTGTGCCTCTGTCTTCCTGTCGTTCCACCAAAGCAAGGAACACCCTGGCATTAGAAATTACATTAAGCAAAAACCCACAGATAGAACCGTATGTGAAAAACACTTGAGGCTAAAGTGTAGACAGGATACCTGGCGATGCACTCCCTGCAAGCCTCAGTGAGAGCTGGACTCTCCTGCTTGACCATACAAACCAAGGCAGACACCACACCAGCCTCCAACAGCTTCACCAGCCTTTTCTCCACAAAGGAAGGTGCATCCTAACATGTGACATGTCAACAAGACTCATTTAAAACACATAGTCTTCTGCATGTAAAAGAATTAGACTTATTGGAGAAAATCAAGGAGAAGATTTGTTTGATGAATGAAACCTTGGGGTGCTCCTCTGGAATGTGCTGCTTTGCATACTTGGCCAGCTCCACCAGCTGAGGGTCAGGCTTCTCCACTTCATAACTGTTGGTACAGTTCACTAATGTGGAGCCCAAAGCAAAGAGCACCGTCTTATCCTCAGACTGCAGAAACAAAGAGAAAAAACAAGCCCATCAGTCATTTCAAAAGTCACAATTAGAGAAAATATGATGCATTATGTTTGGGACGCAAATATTAATCAAACCTTTGCGAGGTCAAACATTGCCAGGAGAGCGTTCTTGTCTTCCACCACGTCCTCTTTCACATCCGCATCAAATGTGAGGTAGGCGAGGCCTTCCACAGACCATCGGCGGGAAGTTAGAGGCAGAGATTCATTGCACAGCCACCTGTTAGTAAAGGGGATGCAACTGGCCCATTAATCCCTATCCAAAACTCCAGTTCTAAATTGTGATGGAACAAAGTAAAATTCAAATCGAGATTCGTAATTGACCACACATACTTCCTGCACTGCTTGGCAAGCTTCAGTGTGGATCCCTCTGCAAACTGCTTCATGCTGAAATCTGTCCCTCCTGCAGATCCAAGCTTGCACAAACCCTGGATAATAACATAGGAAACATTTAGTTTTGCCTTCACGTTGCAATGTTGCTGCCTCCAGCTGTCTGCCATACTTACCACCAGGGCTCTGACGCGTATCCTGTCATTCTCGCTGTTCTTGTAGAGGTCCTTCAGAAGTGACACGCCATTAGCGGTGATGAAAGAGGCTCTCTTTGCTTTTCCCGCAGCATGGATAAGAGCCTCCACCGCTACCTGCTGCTGAGTTACGTCTTCTGAGGCGCACAGAGAGATCACTGCGTCCATCATTCCTGACATCTCCAATGTTCTGTTACCTGCATCACTTGGCCCTTGGAGGAGCACAGACACTGTCTGGATTGCTCGCAGCTTCGCGTTCAGGCCAGCACAGCTAAAATGCTGCCTATAAGATAAAAGTTTTGTTTTGTTTTGTTTGATTTGTTCAAATCATATTACAATATTAGACGTGTAGAATTAACAGTTCTCAACTTACTGAACATATTCTTCACAGAGTTTTATGAAGTTGTCTCTCTCTTTGTCACTCTTTAGGTCATCAAAGAGTTTGCTAAGCAGGACTGAACAGCTCATGTGAGAGTTGTCTGTAAGTGGTGGTCCTTCTGAGAGCTCAGGTACTGTACCAGCCACCTCCAGGATCTTCTTCAATCCTACAATACAGAATAAAAATGTACTGAATGGCTGCAGATAAAATTTGTACAAATAAATTATTCGATTACACACAAATGTATTTCACACCGTGGTCTATCGTCCATAATGTGAGGGAGTTGTCAGGATTCTTCAGGGACTTGCGTGGTACTTGCTTAACCAGGAGGTTGATGGCGCTGTCTCTGCCTGGGCCTGACACATTAGATGCTGGCATCATTTCCAAAAGGTGGCGCAACATTGAACGAAGCTCCTTGGACGGTTCTGTGTGAGATTCAAGGCCAATAATTGTCAATTGCACAGTAGAAAAACAGCCGATACACACAGATGACAGATACTTTGCCTGATGACATGCAGTGAAGCCTAAACATAAACATAATGAGAATCCAAACTCACCAGGAAGTATAGCCTCCTCTTTCCCTCTGATCTCCTTTTTCATGCCCTCTGTCAGAGCCTCAAACATCACCTGCAGCAGGTGGCAGGCAGCCAGAGACACAATGGAGGCTCCTGATCCCATTACGGCACACAGCTGCTCCATTCCCAACTCATTTACTATAGCCATAGTCTGGGAATAAAGTAATTTATGTCAACAGAAAATAACTCAATTGTTATTATATGTGGTTAGATTGTCCTGACAGGCACAGATGTACACACATGTATTACATATTACTCATATTTAAGACTATTAGCTGATTACATTTGGAGGACATCAGACTTACTCTAGATTGATGTCCTGTGCACAAACCAACCAGTGTTCTGAGAGCAGAGAGGACGACCTCCTCCTGCTTTGACTGAAGAAGCTTTTGAATTAACTTCACTCCATCATTACGGAAAATCTGCTCAGCTCCCGCGTCTTCTCGAGATAACACCACTAGATTTTGAGCAGCCTGAAAATTTCAAATACCATTTATGTTGTAAAGCAGTTTAGTTTTAGAATTGATTACAGAAATAGCATGGGCTTTATGAGCTACTGTTACCTTCTGTCGATCAGAGTCTTTTGCAGATGCATCTAAGAGGAGCGAAAACATTTGCTGCACACGAGCATCTGTGGAGTTTAACTGTGCTGACTAAAAGGAAAGAAAGACTCTAATTAGCAACATTTATAAAACCAAACTACAATGTCCCTTTTGAACACTTTCATCATAGCACCTTCTGCTGGATGTGTGCTCCCAGCTGTCTGAGCAGGTCCTGGAAGGCTTTATTCCTGGGTTCCAGCTGGGCACACCTCTGAGCATCCATAAAGGCCTGGTCAAGACGGCCCAGCTTTTGAAATGCCTGAGCCCTACGAAACCTGGCCTTCACATCACCTGGATCAACATCGAGAGCTGGAAATAATGAGAGCCTTCATTACAGAGTTATATATTGGTAAATTGGTAAAGTGCGTATGTATGTATGTATGTATATATATATATATATATATATATATATATATATATATATATATATATATATATATATATTCATATATAGTGTCAGTAATCTATTCAATTAAAGTGTTAAGTGCTTTACACATGTATCAGTGCCTGTGTCATATTTGCAGCTGCTTTAAGTTTAGACTCTCTTCTGCAAAAACTCCAAAGCAGTTCAGCCCACAATGACACAGTACAGAAAATCTACCTGCAGTAAAGAAAGGGGACTTATATCGAGTGCTTACAGGGTAAGATGTGTGTTTCTACTTTTGATCACTTGGCTGCACACTATGCCCACAGTAAGTGTATCCCACCTTTGGAGGCATCGCCCTCTGCCTTGTTGTATTCCTCCAGCTTCAGGTAGCAGGCAGAGCGGTTACGGTGCAGAACAGCACTGTCTCCTTGGTTGTCACTCAGCTTCAGTGCTTTGGTGTAACAGCTGATGGCGCCTTGCATGTCCCCCGCTTTAAAAAGGCTGTTCCCCTCCTCCTTTAGCGCTGCATGGTCCTGAGTTACAGAAAACGGCTCAGGGTGACACAGTGCTTCGAGAAAGTGCATCTCGTTCAAATCCGCTAAGCTAAAAATGCTAACCATCAAAACTGTTGTTCGCTTACCTTTTCTTTTTCACTCCCACTCATCTTGAAGATGTTACACCCAGTGTAGCTTCACTCGGGTAATTTTATTACTTAACTTGATTCAGTTTTGACACTAACACCAATAACTTCAGTGAAACATGTTACATCCAGTAACGCTTCCGGGAGTCCGGATGACGCCGGTGACGTCGACGTAGCAGCTCCGCCACGCGTCATTTCCATAAAAGGAAAAGAGCAGCGCGAGCCTGTCCGTGCCCATCTCTGCTTTATTTGGTTATTAGTGGGAGAGCTGAACAGCTCTCACACTATTGTTATCTTCGGTCTTTATTATTAGTGGGAGAGCTGAACAGCTCTCACACTATTGTTATCTTCGGTCTTTATTAGTGGGAGAGCTGAACAGCTCTCACACTATTGTTATCTTCGGTCTTTATTATTATTATTATTCTTCTTCTACTTATTCCGCCCTTTTTTTGATTGCTATCTACTTTTTAACGCTTCATCGTAGAATTGTCGTTCAACTTTCTAAACGTGTGTCATCTTTAGGAGATGTGGGCTATTACTTTTTATGTTTTCAGCTTTTCAACTTTTAACGTTATTCAACTTTTTTCATCGTTTTTTTATAATGGTCGTCTATGGGAATCATCGTTAAACTTTTTGTCAACTTCCCTCTTTTCATCAGCGTCTATCATTGTCATACTTTGGCGTAGAAACGTCATTTCAACTTCAAAAGCGTCCATCATTGCTCAACTTTCTCCTCGTAAATCATCGTTGTCGTATCTTCTATACTTTTCGACTAGTGAGCGTTTAAATATGGTGTGGTTTTTGTTAAATTTTCAGCTTTTCCATTAGTGTGTATTGGGTCATTTAGAGTGCGTGATGTCACAGCTACAGTGAGAAGGTGCGCTTTTTTAAGACAGAACTTCTGTCTCTAACTCGTCACTACAGCCACAATTTTTACTCTATGAACGTAATTATTTCACTAAATCGTAGTCATACTTGTCTTCTTTCTAATGATGTGTCTGGCTTTACCCTCAGACTTATACTTTAGTCGCTATCGACCTCAAAGCACAGAGAGATCCTGAAATTCTCCCATAGACTCTAATGATAATTTTTGGCAGACGTCTGGAGAAAAACAAGGAGGAGACATATTTTGAAATTGCGACTGTGGCTACAAACGTTTGTCCTCAAACATAAAATTCACACCATTTGCTCATTGAAGCCTTGGGACTCGAAAAATGAAATAATCTTTGTGATAACTATTATGGTTTAGCTGGAACAAGCCTGTTTATACAGGGTGAAACTCTGCTTTTACAGAGCAGAGTGAGCCTGATTTTCCCGCCTTTTGTCTCCATGGCGACGGCGCAGCTGCAGATTTGACTGACAGGTCAAACTGCTGATGCTCAGTGTAGACAGCAGTTACATGCTTATTACTGATTACTCAACTACACTATTGGATTGTGTAGTAATTAAGCACACACTTCCTCTAAATCCTTTCAAAATAAAAGCACCAAGCCAAATAATTAGCTTTAATACCAACATTTCTGCTTTTAGATGGGTAATTATGACTATTTAAAGATAGATTAACAGTTTAGTAATTACCCACACGTGCTTCCTCTACATCCTTTCAAAATAAAAGCACCAATGCCAATTATTAGCTTTAATGGCACCGTTTTTGCCTTTGAATGGTTAATTATGATTATTTAAAGACTAATTGACAGTTACGCTATTACCCCCACACATTTCCTCTAAATCCTTTCAAAATAAAAGCACCCATTACAATTTATTACCTTTAATGGCAAGATTGATTAGAAAATTTGTGGTTCTGAATACTTACCAATCGTTAATGAGACTACTTTAGAGTTCAGTAAATAGCCACTCAAACTTATTAGGGTGCTTTTATTCTGAAAGGGCTAAATCTAAATCTTTTGCTTTAATAGGGCTATTCTTGCTATTGAATGATAAATTATGACTATCTAATGACTATTTTATAGTTTAGTAATCGCCCACACACAACCTCTAAATCCTTTCAAAATAAAAGCACCAATGTAATTCATTACCTTAAATGGCAATTTTTTTTTTCTGACTGGTAAATTTCTACTAGTTATTAAACTATTACACGGTTAGGTAATTATTTACAAATACTTTCTTCAAATCAAAAAGATAGTCATCTTATTTATGATTGTCAACAATGCACCTTGGTCAACTTTTTAATCTTTGACATCTTTTCAGCTTGGTCAACTTTTGAATCATTGTCATCTCTTCAATATTGTCATAGTATGACCTTGGTCATCTTTTTAATCATCATCTTTTTAATCGCCATCTTTTGTCATCGTTTTAATCTTTGTCAACGTTTTCTCGTTTTCATCGTTTTGCCGTAGTCAACTTTTTGACGTCAGCAGCTTAATCAGCGTTTGTCATCGTTGCGGCAGCAGATCAGCTCTCCCACGTAATTTCTCGAGAAATTACTTTTTCTAGTTATTATTATTCTTCTTCTACTTATTCCGCCCTTTTTTTGATTGCTATCTACTTTTTAACGCTTCATCGTAGAATCGTCGTTCAACTTTCTAAACGTGTGTCATCTTTAGGAGATGTGGGCTATTACTTTTTATGTTTTCAGCTTTTCAACTTTTAATGTTATTCAACTTTTTTCATCGTTTTTTTATAATGGTCGTCTATGGGAATCATCGTTCAACTTTTTGTCAACTTCCCTCTTTTCATCAGCGTCTATCATCGTCATACTTTGGCGTAGAAACGTCATTTCAACTTCAAAAGCGTCCATCATCGCTCAACTTTCTCCTCGTAAATCAGCGTTGTCGTATCTTCTATACTTTTTGACTCGTGAGCGTTTAAATATGGTGTGGTTTTTGTTAAATTTTCAGCTTTTCCATTAGTGTGTATTGGGTCAGTTAGAGTGCGTGATGTCACAGCTACAGTGAGAATGTGCGCTTTTTTAAGACAGAACTTCTGTCTCTAACTTGTCACTACAGCCACAATTTTTACTCTATCAACGTGATTATTTCACTAAATCGTAGTCATACTTGTCTTCTTTCTAATGATGTGTCTGGCTTTACCCTCAGACTTATACTTTAGTCGCTATCGACCTCAAAGCACAGAGAGATCCTGAAATTCTCCCATAGACTCTAATGATAATTTTTGGCAGACGTCTGGAGAAAAAAAAGGAGGAGACATATTTTGAAATTGCGACTGTGGCTACAAACGTTTGTCCTCAAACATAAAATTCACACCATTTGCTCATTGAAGCCTTGGGACTCGTAAAATGAAATAATTTTTGTGATAACTATCATGGTTTAGCTGGAACAAGCCTGTTTATACAGGGTGAAACTCTGCTTTTACAGAGCAGAGTGAGCCTGATTTTCCCGCCTTTCGTCTCCATGGCGACGGCGCAGCTGCAGATTTCACTGACAGGTCAAAATCCTGATGCTCAGTGTAGGCAGCAGTTTCATGCTTATTACTGATTACTCAACTACACTATTGGATTGTGTAGTAATTAAGCACACACTTCCTCTAAATCCTTTCAAAATAATAGCACCAAGCCAAATAATTAGCTTTAATAGCAATATTTCTGCTTTTAGATGGGTAATTATGACTATTTAAAGATACATTAACAGTTTAGTAATTACCCACACATGCTTCCTATACGGCCTTTCAAAATAAAAGCACCAATGCAATTTATTAGCTTTAGCTGCACTGTTTTTGCCTTTGAATGGTTAATTATGATTATTTAAAGACTAATTAACAGGTACGCTATTACCCCCACACATTTCCTCTAAATCCTTTCAAAATAAAAGCACCAATTACAATTTATTACCTTTTAATGGCAAGATTGATTAGAACATTTCTGGTTCTGAATACTTACCAATTTTTAATGAGACTATTTAAGAGTTCAGCAAATAACCACTCACACTTATTAGGGTGCTTTTATTCTGAAAGGGCTTAATCTAAATTTTTTGCTTTAATAGGGCTATTCTTGCTAGTGAATGATAAATTATGACTATCTAATGACTATTTTATAGTTTAGTAATCACTCACACACAACCTCTAAATCCTTTCAAAATAAAAGCAACAATGTAATTTATTACCCTAAATGGCAAGATTTTTGTTTCTGACTGGTAAATTTTTAATAGTTATTAAACTATTATTTTTTATTTGCTATTAATTTATTTTTATTTATTATTTAATTATTTACAAATACTTTCTTCAAATCAAAAAGCTAGTTAGCTAATTCATGATTGTCAACTTTTTAATATTTGACATCTTTTTACCTTGGTCAACTTTTGAATCATTGTCATATTTTTAATCTTGTCTTAGTGTGACCATGGTCATCTTTTTAATCATCATCTTTTTGATCGCCATCTTTTGTCATCGTTTTAATCTTTGTCAACGTTTTCTTGTTTTCATCGTTTTGCCGTAGTCAACTTTTGGACGCAGTCAACTTTTTGACGTCAGCAGCTTAATCAGCGTTTGTCATCGTTGCGGCAGCAGATCAGCTCTCCCACGTAATTTCTCGAGAAATTACTTTTTCTAGTTATTATTCTTCTTCTACTTATTCCGCCCTTTTTTTGATTGCTATCTACTTTTTAACGCTTCATCGTAGAATCGTCGTTCAACTTTCTAAACGTGTGTCATCTTTAGGAGATGTGGGCTATTACTTTTTATGTTTTCAGCTTTTCAACTTTTAACGTTATTCAACTTTTTTCATCGTTTTTTTATAATGGTCGTCTATGGGAATCATCGTTAAACTTTTTGTCAACTTCCCTCTTTTCATCAGCGTCTATCATCGTCATACTTTGGCGTAGAAACGTCATTTCAACTTCAAAAGCGTCCATCATCGCTCAACTTTCTCCTCGTAAATCAGCGTTGTCGTATCTTCTATACTTTTTGACTCGTGAGCGTTTAAATATGGTGTGGTTTTTGTTAAATTTTCAGCTTTTCCATTAGTGTGTATTGGGTCAGTTAGAGTGCGTGATGTCACAGCTACAGTGAGAAGGTGCGCTTTTTTAAGACAGAACTTCTGTCTCTAACTCGTCACTACAGCCACAATTTTTACTCTATCAACATAATTACTTCACTAAATCGTAGTCATACTTGTCTTCTTTCTAATGATGTGTCTGGCTTTACCCTCAGACTTATACTTTAGTCGCTATCGACCTCAAAGCACAGAGAGATCCTGAAATTCTCCCATAGACTCTAATGATAATTTTTGGCAGACGTCTGGAGAAAAACAAGGAGGAAACATATTTTGAAATTGCGACTGTGGCTACAAACGTTTGTCCTCAAACATAAAATTCACACCATTTGCTCATTGAAGCCTTGGGACTCGAAAAATGAAATAATCTTTGTGATAACTATTATGGTTTAGCTGGAACAAGCCTGTTTATACAGGGTGAAACTCTGCTTTTTACAGAGCAGAATGAGCCTGATTTTCCCGCCTTTTGTCTCCATGGCGACGGCGCAGCTGCAGATTTGACTGACAGGTCAAACTGCTGATGCTCAGTGTACAGAGCAGTTCCATGCTTGTTACTGATTAGTCAACCACACTATTGGATTGTGTAGTGATTAAGCACGCACTTCCTCTAAATCCTTTCAAAATAAAAGCACCAAGCCAAATAATTAGCTTTAATAGCAGTATTTCTGCTTTTAGATGGATAATTATGACTTTTTAAAGATAGATTAACAGTTTAGTAATTACCCACACATGCTTCCTCTAAATCCTTTCAAAATAAAAGCACCAATGCCAATTATTAGCTTTAACTGCACTGTTTTTGCCTTTGAATGGTTAATTATGATTATTTAAAGACTAATTGACAGTTACGCTATTACCCCCACACATTTCCTCTAAATCCTTTCAAAATAAAAGCACCAATTACAATTTATTACCTTTAATGGCAAGATTGATTAGAAAATTTGTGGTTCTGAATACTTGCCAATCGTTATAGAGACTACTTTAGAGTTCAGTAAATAGCCACTCAAACTTATTAGGGTGCTTTTATTCTGAAAGGGCTAAATCTAAATCTTTTGCTTTAATAGGGCTATTCTTGCTATTGAATGATAAATTATGATTATCTAATGACTATTTTATAGTTTAGTAATCGCCCACACACAACCTCTAAATCCTTTCAAAATAAAAGCACCAATGTAATTTATTACCTTAAATGGCAAGATTTTTGTTTCTGACTGTTAAATTTTTACTAGTTATTAAACTATTACACAGGTAATTATTTACAAATACTTTCTTCAAATTAAAAAGCTAGTCAGCTTATTTATGATTGTCAACAATGCACTCTGGTCAACTTTTTAATCTGTGATATATTTTTTACCTTGGTCAACTTTTGAATCATTGTCATATTTTAATCTTGTCCTAGTATGACATTGGTCATCTTTTTAATCGCCATCTTTTGTCATCGTTTTATTCTTTGTCAACGTTTTCTCGTTTTCATCGCTTTGCCGTAGTCAACTTTTGGACGTAGTCAACTTTTTTGACGTCAGCAGCTTAATCAGCGTTTGTCATCGTTGCGGCAGCAGATCAGCTCTCCCACGTAATTTCTCGAGAAATTACTTTTTCTAGTTATTTGGTTAATCTCCTCGAGCGGAGCTACAGGCAGCTGTGAAATCCTGCAAGTGCTGCCTCCAATGCTTTCAGCTGCAAGACAGACGCTTTTCCTTTAGCGGCAAACGTTTAGTACCATATTATGACCACATTAGGAGAAAATGGGATCCAACCCTCTTTAGAGGAGCCCCACAATGAGGAGGATTAAATCGTTACAATGGTGCTAACTTTACTGATCATCACATTCATTCTTAATTATTACATAATTCACCTCCACCTGGGCTCTGAGCCAGGTCCCTTGTGGCCTCTTCAGCCCTTGTGCCTGTGGCCGCTAGACACGTTTGATATTCAACACATGATCCTACTGATGTACTTATTCATAGAAAAAGTAACTCAATAACATAGCACAAATATTGACTTTTTAAGGTCAAACTCTGCCACTGCCTCTTCATCCCATTAAATCTTTGCCAAAACACGTTTTGCAGATGTGGTCTTCTTATTAAGCAGGATCCTTGCAGCAAAGTCCTGTTTTTCACATGAAGCATTTTGGCATGCTGCATTTTTTGTCACACTTTAAGCTCATTGGAAACAAACCCAAACCCAATGCAAGCATGCTAAGTTTATAGTCAGGCTTTATGCAAAGAACAAATTTTCATCACTGGGTGAAAAACAACAAATGAATGATTGTATGATGCATGATGAACAGTATAACAGCGTAGTTCTACACCTTTGTGCATTTTGGTGTGTTTTTACTATGGCTCCAACACCACTGAAGGAAATGTTCAGGTGTAGTATTTTCTGCATTAGTCTCTTGGGGAATATCATTTACCATGGCCAGTAAGTGCCATTGTGTACCCTGCTGTAGAGACGTGAGACATGACGCTCCCTTTGGACCCTTTGCTCATATATACAGTACCTGTACGGACTCTTATAGTAAAATGGCAGCTTTGTTGCTGAATACCCAGAGTGGACACTTGTGTCTTATAATAACTAGGCTTTTTGTGAGTCCTTTTGCATACCACATCCACAGGACATCCACAGCACACATCAACAAAACCATGGGACCATAGAACTCTGACATCAGAATCAGAACCAGCTGTGTCAACATTTGCGCCTTATTGCTTGCCTTTATTTGCTTGCCTTTGTTTAGGGAAGGATTGGGCTGTCATAACAAAATTGTTGTCACTGCTGGTGTACTTTTTTTGGCTCTGAGCCTATTTACATATACAGCTAACAGTCATCACACTACAAAGGCACACAGCAGTTTGAATGGCTTTGTAGAACACATGAAAAGTTATCAGTCTCTTGTGGCTGGAGCCAAACAAAAACAAAACCATCTGCTCCTGTCATGTCCCCGGCAGTCTCCTAATTAATTATTGAACTGCCAGCTAAGCTCCTCTTTTCATAAAAACATAATGAGTTCCTGAAAAAGCCACACAAAACACAACGTGTTTCACCTGCAGAGCATCCTCACAACCTCCATACAGGGTGTCTCAGGTGTTGCACACCTGCACTCTGGTTCTTTCTTCTCTAAAGCAGCTAAGATACTGTACATGCTTTCGAACAGGCTAGGCTGTAATTAAACTCTACTGATGTTCAAGAAAGTTGGTTCTCCGAGCTTTTCTTTAACTGCATCACCATGGGTGCAAATTTCAAAAATTATTTACTTAAATTACATTTTTTTACAGAAAGGGTGCCACTGCCACTCTGATTACACAAGAGCTGAGCCACCGTGTTTCATTTAATCCAATCATGAACACTTTAATAAGAGTGCTTGATTTTTTACAAGTACAGTAGTTTGGAGTCATTGAAAAGTTAGACTTATTTGCCTTTTGGGCTGGTCAAGCAAATACATTAATGTCAAATAAAAATATTGCACATTATTTCATTCTAGTACCAAGCAAAACTACACTGGTGTTCTTAGTGGCTACAGTGTAGCTTTGTCATATTGCAAGTCCTCTTATTTTTAGACGTGTATTTTTGACTCTGCTTTGTTTATCACGGCACATAATCAAAGAAGATGCAGTTGTAACTAACTGTTGCTGTTAGAGGCTCAGTGACATTTGCTCAGTGATCTACAGACAAAACAATTCACCAGACTTTAAGTTAATTTAGAATGCCTGAATACCAATCAGAAACTCACAATCCTTCCATTAATATTAATACACATATTACAGTTTATTCAGTTTCTTTTAGTTCAGTTGCTGAATAGATTGTTCCAAATGTTAAATTTAGTTTTTCTATAAATAGTTTATTGTTCCTATTATATCCTATTCTTTATGCCAGCTTGTACACAAACTGGTGCCATGAAATGTCCTGTAGGGTATGAAACGTATATTTAGTCATTATAATTAGGCATTATATTAAGTCAATAATGAAAACTCGGGTAAACAATTGTATACTCTCATTTCACGCGGAATTTCAAAGGCTGATGTATTCCTTATCAAATCTGATGACGCTGTTGTCCTGTACGAGTCTGATACGCAACTGCTCTCCTCCCATGATCCTTTGCAGCACACCAGCGCTGATAGCTGCTGGGCTAGCTGCTACTTCAGGAGCTATTCTGCGAGCCTGGATCTGGAGCTAGCCGTAAAGCACACACGGCGCAGAGCTTTACATGCTTCCGGATGACTGTCCTCCGATGGGTAACGTCAGATTTTTCGTTTGTTCACAGCGAGACAATGTGTCAAGGTCGCAAACGAACATTAGCCGCGGTTTAATGAGTTTTTTTAGCCAGGAATATTGTCGTATTGTCCTAATGTTATCTGTAAGTCTGTAATTGCCATCGTATGTAAAGACATACAGCTGGTGGGCAGCTGTGGCTGCTGTTCACCTATATTTATGGGTAAATGACAATCCTAAGGCGGACTGACGCTAGAATTGAGCGTGCAAACCCGTCCGGATGATGTGGTAACTTGTAGCTAGCGCCAGCTTGTTTATCTGCATATCCGATGCAAATAGTAAACGCCGAACAAACTGGGCTAACTGAAGCTTGACGCTCGAGCGGCTGTGATGTATGTGGGCTTACGTGGGACCGTACCTAGATGTGCTATTGCGTTTTAATGCGTTCTTAAGTTTGAAGCCACGCAGTGATACCTGGCTCACTGCCCGGCGATATTTGACTTAAAGTCATTCAAGTTGAACCCAGCAGAGGCGCAATCTCAAACGCTCCAAACCAAAGCGTTGTGTTCAGGGACGTTTCTTAGTTTCGGTAAGGGGCTATGAATATGTAGGAGTGTCCTTCGTTATGCCATCGTGCAGTCATGTGAGCATCTTGGGATCTTTTTGCCTCATAACAGGGCTTTGGAGTTTAATTAGCAGAGCCTGGCACATAGTAACAAACCTGTACTGTACTATGGCGGACATAGTCATAAAGTAGATGGCGTGAGGGGTAGTTGTCTTCCTGCTGATGCTGGTTTCAGTCCGTCTAAGCAAATGCAAGTGCCAGCTTATTATCGCAGCTCCCTGTGGTAATGTTGAGATAGCCTCAGCCCGAGAAATGAGCGGATTATGATTAGGTTGGATTTGCACACAAAGGGAGATGAGGACATCTATTAGAGCGGCGAGGACACACAGGCCACTCTGCACAGCTTGAAGCCCCCCTCTTGACTTTACTTGTCTGATATAAGCAGATAAAAATGTGTCTCCCACACAGTCCCGATCACTTGTGCTTCTTCTCAGTGATTGCCTTGCTCTGTGTGCTCAATACGCACTTTTGCATGCTTTAGTAACCGAAATCTTTCCCAACAGCTGAAGAAGACACTCGGATGTGAGTTGAACTTGGCACCCGAGATCAAGGACAGACACGCTGCCCGTGCTGCCGCGGCAGATATGCAGCATGTGTGCCGCTGAGAGAAGAATGACATTTGTCTCATTTTAATTCCTGGAGCTGCTTTGGGCAAAGTGGAGCCTTGATTAAAAAGCTGCCGCTCCGAGCCAAGTTGGTTTTCCCTCTCCACCCATTTCATTGCGCTGCCCCAGTGTAGTGTGGAAACTGTTATGGCATTGGAGGCCACCTGATCAAACGGGGAGCGTGGCCGTGCTGGAGGATTAGACTATGCTGTGGGAGCAGTGACTGGACTAGGAGAGCAGGCTCGCAGCAACACGCACCATGCAGGGACGCTAGGCGCTCCGTCAAAGCCCCTTCTGTGTGGCGCTTGTTTCTTTTTTTCTGCGATCTCACCAGTTTGAATGGTTGAGCACAAGGGGCACTGTGAAGGAGCCCACCGGTGGCTGTGGTTTGGCCAAAGCTGACAGGCTTCTTGCCAGCTATTGCTGATTTAGGACCCCTGTCCACTGCTGTAGCCCCCTTTGCTGTGGTATCCAGAATGGTGAATGCAGACTGGAGGCATAGCAGGAACGTAACGGGACCGAATACTAGTGTAGCTGGTTACTTTCTATAACTTTCAGCACTGTGAGGAATTGCATTCCGCTTTTCAAGGAGTTTTTTTTCTGGACTGGAAAAAACATCACTCAAGGCCATTAATAAAAAATTTAAGTCCTGGAAAGAAGACTGCGCCAAAAGGATGAAGCTGAGGAAGCAGGTGACAGTGTGTGGAGGGGCCATTTTCTGTGTGGCTGTTTTCTCACTATATCTGATGTTGGATCGAGTCCAACATGACCCTGCAAGACGACAGAATGGCGGGAACTTTCCAAGGGTAAGACTCACATTGTTGCTTAAATTACTCGCAATGTATTGTCCAGTGAGTCAGAGCTAATAAATATGATGAACACATATTCACCGGCTGAAGCTAATTTCAGTTTCATGGTTTCAATGCAACAGAATCTCATGCTTTTAATTAGCAGATATTTTAGATATATTACAGTTGTCTTTATTTTTGTGTGTTTTTTAATTTCTTTGTTAAGAGCCAAATCTCAGTTTTGCAAAATCGGATTGAGCAGCTCGAGCAGCTCCTGGAGGAAAATCATCAAATCATCAGCCACATAAAAGACTCGGTGATGGAGCTCACAGACACCGGAGCGGTGTCTCCCAGCGGCCACCTGCCATTCAGAAGTGCCAATGGTTCCTGGGTTCTACCGTTTGATGGCCGCCCCACTTTCCTCGCTGTCAAACCCCAGGATTGCCAGTTTGCTGTAGGCAGCCGTGATCAAGCAGACGTTCAGGTAAGATACAAAGAATTCCCCTTGGATAAAATGCTAAGTAGACAACCCGTAAGATGTTTGTGCTTTTTAAAAGTTTAGGGGTTTTAGCACGGAGCAAGTGATGAGTTTGTGTTTCGCTTTTAGATGCTGGATGTTTATTCCCTCTTGAAGTTTGACAACCCCGATGGCGGTGTATGGAAACAAGGCTTTGACATTACTTATGAGCCTGATGAATGGGACAATGAGCCCCTGCAAGTATTTGTGGTCCCTCACTCCCACAATGATCCAGGTGAGTTGTGGGGTCATTAAACACAGCAAAACCTTTGTTGAATGTTGAACTGTAAGGATGAGCTGTGTCTGTGTATAGAAAAAGACCAGTAGGCTCATATGAGGCTTTATCTGAGTAGGAGGCTGGTGATAAGGATGCAGAAATAATTCCAGAATTTGTTTCATTCTCTCAGTCATTATTAGGATAATGTTGGCGTGATTGACAGCTTTGCCAATAACAATGGAATTAGAAAGTTAGTGGCACTGGAAAACAGTTTTTTTTTTTTTTTTGTGGTGAGTTTGGAGTTTTTATTTTCAACTGACATTTCCATTAAACCTGTTTACCAGCCTCCCGCATGCTTACTAACTTGACAGTTATTGATATGTTGACTGGCTGCAGAGACTTGCAAATTTTGGGCATTTGTTTTGTCAACAATGGCAAAAATTTCCATGAAATGAGATTCAACTTTGCCAAACAGTTTTCAGAAACATAGTTGTTTAGCCCTGCGTTTATAGGTTACGGGAAGCCTTTGTAACCAGAACCATGTTCTTGGCTCACACCAAGGACCTGTAAAACCAGATGTAGTGGGAGGAATCTTGTTTCTCTAAATCCAAAGAGGGGATTTTACGGGTTTTAATGAAATAAAGGCAAGCAGGTCAGTGAGGAACATAATCTTTAAAAGACGACAGTAATTAGATCGACTTTAAGCCCTAGTTTAACCAGCTACAGTGTTACCTTTCTACCAGTGCAGACTGAAGTGGAACTTTGATCTCTAAAAGTTATAATGGCCAACAACACATGAGGTTTTATATGTGAAGGATATTTATGGGCTTCAGGCACTGTTGCTCGCCAGAAGTGCATAGAAAGTGCTTTTTAGCTGCTTTCTTTGAAACTGAAGTGAACAGCTCTGCTTGAATAAAAGATGAGTTATATTTTTTTGATCTTTTGCAGCATTTTCTCCACTTTGTTGAGTCTCTTCACCTGCCCTGTCTTCTTGTCTATGTATCAGTTGGCAAGATAAAAAGCGGAGGAACTGGCTGAGATGTGTTGTTGATGGTCCAATTTGTACTGGATGGTTCTTTTGCCAGACGTCGTGCTGATTTCTTTTCATCTCGTTGCCTTGTTAGGTTGGGTCAAGACTTTTGACAAGTACTTCACAGACCAGACACAGCACATTTTGAACAACATGGTGGTGAAGCTGGCCGAGGATCCCCGCAGGAAGTTCATCTGGTCTGAGATTTCATTCTTCTCCAAGTGGTGGGAGTCGGCAGACGCACACAAACAGGAGGCCATGCGCAAGTGAGTCACAGCTTTGTGAAGCACACATTTTTGTTTAATATTTATCCTCCCAAAAATCTGTAAAAATCTGCCTGGTTTTGACAACGTACACCTTTTCCACAATAGATGGCATCTGCTGGCACACTGTGGTTGCTAAAAATAACTTGTTATCTGGTTAATGGGACTCTCCTCCTTTAAGGCTGGATTATCCTCACCTTGCTTTCTTAATCCTCTCTCATCAACAGACTGATCCTTGGAGGGCAGATAGAGATTGTGACAGGAGGCTGGGTAATGACGGATGAAGCCAACGCTCACTACTTCGCCATGATAGACCAACTCATTGAAGGACACCAGTGGCTGGAGAGAAATCTAGGTGCATCCATCAGATATGATCCCCCTCATTTACATTTAGAGTGTTGCTTAAATGTTTATGAAGCTCCCGTCGCTGTCCGTGAAATTTTAAGACACTGCCTTCATCCAAGTTTATGCTAAAAATGATCTCCGGTCCTTTCAGGGCATGATGGTAAAATATGAGCTTATTATCCCATATGCAGCAGGTGTAGCCTCTCGCTGAGTGAGTGATAAAACACCACTACTTCGAGTCTTTCTTGCTGATTTCATGAAAGATGCATTCATTTTCTTTTAACTGAACACCAACTGTAAACACTTGCTGCCTTCCTGCTGTTGCAGGCATAACTCCTCGCAGTGGATGGGCGGTGGACCCCTTCGGTCACAGTGCTACTATGCCCTATTTGCTGAAGAAGGCCAACCTGACCAGCATGCTCATCCAGAGGATCCACTACTCCATCAAAAAACACTTCGCCTCCACCCGCAGCCTGGAGTTTATGTGGAGACAGGCCTGGGGTAAGTGGACCAGATCCAGCGACGTCTTCTGATTCATGTGCCTGTCTGAGGCCCCTTTGCAGAATGAGTTGTGCCATGACCTTAGAAAGGGAGGAAACTTTTGGAAGGACAACCAGTAGAGAATAATTTCAGAAGAGCTTTCTTCTTAATGAAATGGATGTCTGTTAGAGATTTACTATCTTTGTTCTCAGTGCAGAAATGATACTATATTACACTTTGTGGTGTTCGGTTTCGTTTTGAGGATTTGTGCTGTAATAAAATGTTCAGATTTACTTTTTTCTGCCTTATCCAGAAATGAAAGTGTGAGTACTGTGTACGTCTGTGATGATAAACACTCTTACGTAGAGCAGGACACGCCTTTTAATCTGTGTATTTCAGTCTAGTTTGAGCCGTCTGCCAACAAAGTGTGGATCCTTAAATAATGTGATTGTGTCTTGTTCTGTCACAGACACCGGGTCCAGCACCGACATCTTTTGCCACATGATGCCGTTCTACAGCTACGACGTTCCTCACACCTGTGGCCCTGATCCAAAGATCTGCTGCCAATTTGACTTCAAGCGCTTGCCAGGTGGTCGGATCAATTGTCCCTGGAAAGTTCCGCCTAAACCCGTGGTGGAGGCCAACGTAGCCGAGAGGTGAGCCTTCACTTTGTGGAAGTTTGTTACACAGCTGAATGCATATATTGATTTATTGCAGGCATTTTGGAATTTGACCTGATCCCGTAATTTATTTAATCAGTAGCTGCAGCCCCAGTGCTTGAGTAAATATTTGTTTATTACATGTTCATTTTAATCTAAAACGGGTATTTGCCTCAACAATGCAGTTCTGGTTGGATCCTATGTGTATTTTTGAATACAAGATAATATTAGTAGTATTGTCTTTTAGCTTCATGTACACATACAGCAGTTTAGTCAAGGCTGTAGCAAAGCTGTGTTTTCTGCATTGATCCCCTAAAAAAAGGAAAAAAACCTGAACGTGTGCCAAAGGAAACAGGAGAATGAACTGAGGGAGCCCAAAACCCACTGCAGCTTGCTTTGCAGTCACATCAAGCAGCTTTTAAAAGGCCCTTTAGAACTTTACAGTAAACACACATTTCGGGAGCTGAATGAAAATACACAAACGCTAATTAGATTCCTGTTTTCCCAAGGTCATTAATTTAGTTGCAAACCCGTGAAAGCAAAGAGAACAGTTTGTCAGCCCCAGCCCACCTCTGCCTGCCTCTCATTTAGGGCACACCTGCTCCTGGATCAGTACCGTAAGAAGTCCAAGCTCTACCGCAGCAAGGTGCTTCTTGTCCCCCTGGGAGATGACTTCCGCTACGATAAAGCCCTGGAGTGGGACCAGCAGTACATGAACTACCAGAAGCTGTTTGACTACATGAATTCCCAACCGGAAATGCATGTACAGGTTGGTAAAATAATTTGTCAACCGTCACAAATCAGGCAGCCAAATTTATATTTCATGTTCCTGAGCATGTCTAGCTATGCCAATCTCGGTGTGCGACCTTTCACGTGATAATGAATCATGTGTTTTAACTTGTTGGCAGAACAAAGACTCTGTCATGACTTGAGGTTCGGTCTGAAAGATTTGTGTAAGATGAAAGGTTCATAAATAATAATGAGCGGTTTCTATTCCTTTTGTTCCGCTGGGTTGGAGTTAAGACTTTTTTTTCAGCAACATGTCATCTGTGTCTAGGCTCAGTTCGGGACTCTCACAGACTACTTCAATGCCTTATACAAAGCCTACGGAGTGGCCCAGGGATCCAGACCTGCAGACTACCCAGTGCTCAGTGGGGATTTCTTTGCCTATGCAGACCGCGAAGACCACTACTGGACCGGCTATTTCACTTCCCGACCCTTTTACAAGAACTTGGACCGTGTGATCGAGTCGCACCTCAGGCAGGAAGGACTTAAATATACACAACCACAGATAGTTTAAGTGACTTGTTAGTAATGCCAGTTTGTCAATGTCCTTCAGGGGGGCAGAGATCCTCTACAGCCTGGCAGTTGCAAATGCTCGCCACGCAGGCATGGAGGGACGCTACCCGGTCTCCGATTATGCCCTGCTGGTCGATGCAAGGCGGTCCGTTGGGCTCTTCCAGCATCACGATGCCATCACCGGCACGGCCAAGGAGAACGTCGTCATCGACTACGGCACCAAGTGAGGAGCAAATCGATAGACTCCTTTGAAACATCATATGAAATCTGTGACATCCTCTTTCTAATACTCCGTCTCTATGGCTTTATTAAACCTACCCGATCGATACTACAGTGTGAAGCGAAATAACAAGCTGTCGCCTGTGACACATTGATTCTTCCTCCTGCTCCCCAGATTACTGCGTTCGCTCATCGGTCTAAAGAGAGTAATCATCAATGCTGCTCATTTCCTGGTGATGAAAAACAAAGAGTTCTATCGCTTTTACCAGACCGAGCCCTTCCTGGAGACGGTGAGAGAAAACACGTTTGACACTTTGCCGCTATATAATTAACTCTTAAAGAAGAAAACCACATTGCTCCTTTTTATAGAATATTCAATGCGCTTCCTGTCTCGTGTTTTCCTTCTGCAGGATGACAGGCGCGCTACTCAGGACTCTCTGCCTCAGCGCACTTTAATCGAACTGGACCCAGCAGGACCGAGGTATTATCTGCGGTCCCTCGCGTCTTTCATTTCCTCCGCTTCCACCCGCTGCTCCCTCGTCACCATCCTGTGCTCACGGTTGCCTTTTCCGCCTCTCTGTCAGGTACCTGGTCCTGTTCAACCCCGTCGAGCAGGAGCGGCTGTGCGTGGTGACGGTGCTGGTCAACGTGGTCAGGGTCCGGGTGCTGACCGAGGACGGACAGACCCTCCCCGTGCAGCTGAGCGCTCAGTGGAGCTCCGCTAGTCAGATGAGCGCGGAGGTATTCGAGGTAAGTTATTCATTAGGCGCCGCTGGTTTACACGCAGGGAAATTAGCATATCACTTGCACAGCAGAAGTGTCTGCGCCGGATTCTTTCAGCACGCAGAACTGCTGCGCACTCAAAAGCATTCTGACAGCACTCAAAGACCAACACGAAGCCACAGTTAGATGCTTTAGTAAGAAAAAACATTGTCGTTTAAAGTGACTGTATATGGTTCAGTCACTTAACATGTTGACAGCTGAAGTGGAAACAACTAATGCATGTGCGCTGTTTGAGATGGACATGAGAGAACAAATAGTCTACTTGGCATTTTAACAAACATCAGCTGCTTGGTTGGGTTTTTCAAATCAAAGTGAAATGGACTCAAAGAATGAAATTAGGCAGTTTAAAACATTACCCCAGAGCAATTAGCGTATACTAATTTCTTTTATTTTATACTCGTCAGTCAGATGTTTCAGTTCTTAATTAAAATTGATATTGGCAGAATAAAAAGCACCTTCGCCCTCACTGTGGCTCTGTAGATTGATTCTTGTCAGTAAAAATTCCCTCCACTGAAAGTACAATGGAAATCTAACAAGAAATACAAATGAACGCAATTTCTCTCGAGTTTTAATCACAGCACCGCGTTGCTGATTTTGTAAATGCTTTTAACTTTTAATGAGTGCCTCAGGGTCAACGCTCACTTTTCCAATTAACAAGGAAAAGGAGCTCAGCGCCGTAAAAGCTAAGCTGGTCCTGTCATTCTTGTACGAGAGCGCTTTCATTCGCGTACATCCAGTAATCCTCCCACCCCCTGTCCAGGCCACGTTCATGGTTCGCCTGCCGCCTCTGGGTCTCGCTCTCTTCCACCTGTACGACTCCGCGGACTCGCCCATGACGCTCCGCTCCGACACGCTCCTCAGGCTGCCCGCCCGAGGCGCCACCCCCCGGGCCGGAGACCCGCTTCCTGTCCGCTCTCAGCAGTCCGACCCCCGCACCTTCTACATCAGCAGCCAGTCTCTCACGCTGGGCTTCTCCGGGACCACCGGCCTCCTGGAGGTTTGCATTTCGTGTGCTCTCGCATCTTTCTACTCTAACAGAGCTACTTTGATCTTTTGGAGGAAAATAACTTGATTTTTTCCGTCTGTTTGATTAAAGTGAACACGACATGCCCTGATACTACTCAAACATCCTTTCATCTCGCTTCTAACTCTGGTTTTTATTCTTCGCCTTATCCTTTTTATATGCTTTTTTTTTGTCTTATTCTACAGAGTATTAAGCGCAAAGACGATCCTCAGGAAGTGAAGGTTCAGATGCAGTTCATTGTCTATGGCACTCGTCCTTCCAAAGACAAAAGTGGGGCTTACCTCTTCCTGCCTGATGGGAAAGCGAAGGTATTTCATGTGATGTTTCGCTGCCTCTCAGAAGGCTTTGACAGCGCCTCCCTTGTGTGTTGTGTCACCGTATGACGTCGGGGAGCTCAGGGCAGGAAGGCAGGCTGATTGAGAGCAGTTTCATATCTTTCTCCGTATCTCTTCCCTCTCCCTCGTTCCGCCGCTCCCATCTTTACCTCTCCACTGTGCTCGTGATTCCATTTCCCCGCTTCTGCCTTCAGCCGTACAACCAGAGAGAGCCGCCCGTGGTGCGCGTCGTGGAGGGGCCGCTCTTCTCCGAGGTGGTGGCACACTACCAGCATTTTCAGCAGAGCGTTCGCATTCACAACGTGCCAGGTAATAAACTGCAAAATGGAATCTGTTCAAATGGCCTTTGAAGCTTTTTATGTTTAGGTAAAGGCACCAGATGGTCCAGTACAACAAGAGCCCATATGTTTAATAGAAGCACTATTTATGATTCAGTTAGGTGCCTCTTTTTCTGACAGCTGACAGTTTTTCTTCATCTTTACAGCTTAATAGTATTTTAGGCAGCATTTCATTTGCATATTAAGTTCTCCATCTGAAGCTGCCGTATTGGTCCAAGCCTTGTTGTGATCGGTTTGGTTGTGTGTCTTCAGGAGTGGAGGGCCTTTCTATCGACCTCACCACCATGGTGGACATCAGAGACCAGACTAATAAGGAGCTGGCCATGCGGCTGGTCACCGATGTTCAGAGTGGAGACTTATTCTACACAGACCTCAATGGCTTCCAGGTTGGCCACTGGAGGGAGCTTACATTTCTTCATTAGCCGATAACAGCTTGAAGACTGCAGCTGTTTTTCTCCTTCCTTCTCCTTCTCGAATGAGTCTGAAATACGCTGTGGTTCTCTGCGTCATCTTGTAGATGCAGCCTCGCCGCCGCCACCTGAAGCTTCCTCTGCAGGCCAACTTCTACCCCATGCCCAGCCAGGCGTACATCCAGGACAGCCATCACCGCCTCACACTACACGCAGCTCAGGCTCTGGGCGTCAGCAGCCTAGACAGCGGTCTGTGTCCTCAGTCAACATTCTTCTTCTCTGTGGCTTCTAATGAGAGCTAGCTCCGAAATGCTCTCTCCTCCTTTTGTTTACTGCCTGTAGCCTTTTCTAAAGTGATACTGAAGCACTTATCTCTCCCACTTCTCTCTCAAGAGGTTTTCGGAGAGCAAAGCAGTTCACACCCTCACGTTTATGTACCGAGCTACTCCTTCTATCACGGCTGTGTGAATAATGGAAGTGTTCGTAAATTGCAGGCCCCTCCAAATGCTTGACTTCATCCGCCGACGTCCGAAAGATTATTACACAGGACCCGCTTAAAGCTGACATTCCCGATGCTCCTCCTCCCTCCACAGGTCAGCTCGAGGTGATTATGGACCGGCGGCTCATGCAGGATGATAATCGTGGCCTGGGTCAGGGCCTGAAAGACAACAAGAAGACAGCCAACCGCTTCCGACTGCTACTGGAAAGACGATCCATGGGAAACAAGGTCAGTGCGACGACTGCGGAGGCGGGTATTGAAGGCGGGCGAGCACTCATGAAATCCTGGGACATTGCATGTGACCGTGCTGAATGACTCTCTGCGAGGTTGTTGAATGTTGTTTTGCTCTTCACTCTGTATTCATTAACTCCTCTCTTCAAATCTTTTCCCCCCCAGTACTCATTACCAACACATCTGTCTCTTTGTGATCCTCTCCACTTTCTAATTCTGTTTCATTCTCTTCTTTTTCCACTCCATTACCTTCAGCATGATGGCTTTTTTGGCAAACTCTCCTCCTTGTTTCATTCTTTCTTCTCCAAAATATTGACTGACAGAGTCAAAGAGGTAATGTTGCCCCGGCAATGGTGTGGATGCTTGTTAGCCCATATTATTAGTCTGTGCTGTAGCTCCAGTTCCTATTTTTTTAGCTTTCCTCCACCTCATTGCTGCAGCCTCAACGGTCTTTCTTTACGACCGCACCATCGAAAGTAACAAATGACATCATTTATCAAGTAAATGGATACACATTAGCAGAGAATGGAAGCCATTGGTTGCGGTTTTATCACCCAGCTTTAGTAAAACTACTCATGGGTCTTGGAGTGACCTTAGCCAGGCCTGTCACAGAACCTTACATATGCCTCGAATGCTGTGATTTACATCTTGACACATCGGTGCAGGGGCTGCAATAAACCCAGTGTAGATTAGTCCGTATTAGAAATATACCTTTTCCCCAGACAAACTAATTAGAGGCCGGTCCTCGTATAGTAGCACCAGAGCTTTTCCAGAGGCGAGTCTTCTCTTACTATTGCTTAAATCTGTCTCGACCCTCCTGCAGATGATGGACAGTGCAACAACCAGCTTCCCGTCCATACTCAGTCACATGACCAGCTCCTTCCTAAACCACGAGGTCCTGGCGCTGCCTGTCCTGCCCAAAAGACGCGGCATCCCCCCTCTGCAAACCTTCGCCCCTCTTAAATCCAGCCTTCCCTGCGATTTCCACATGCTGAATCTGCGCAGCATCCAGAGCCCGGTAACAAGACACACATGACTGAATGGATGCTAATTTGGGCTGCGGGCATTTATCTGTTCACCTTGAAGCTGACGCTTCTCCTTGTGCATGTGTCTGTGTGTGAGCAGCAGGACCCCAACTCTCCATCTCCGTACACCGCCCTGTTACTACATCGTCTGGCGCTGGACTGTGACCTTGAGGCCCAGAACCTGGGATTCAATTGCACCACCACTCAAGGACAGGTCAGGACACACAGCAAAACAAAAGAACTGCCACCCAGCTTTTTAAATATTTATGTATATGCTGTCTGATAAGGATTTGATCAGGAACTGTGTGTTGATAAAGTATGTTGCTTTACATACAAGAACATTTGAATGCAAATGTTTTGTTTGAAATGGATCAACTGAACAGACTCTTTACCCTCTGGTGCGGTTGTGTCTCCTCCTTTTCTCCCTCTGCAGCTGAGCATATCGGGACTCTTTAAGAATCTGGACCTGCAGTTGCTCCAGCCCATGTCTCTCACCTTGATGCACTCCAGCACACCTCTGGCCAACGACTCCACCATTAGCCTGGATCCCATGGAGATCTCCGCCTTCAAGCTCAAACTACGCTAAGAGCCATCTGGGCTGGGATGGGCAACAAAAACTCGGCAGACTCCTTGGACCAACAACCAGGCCTCAATGGTGACAGAGAGGTCTGGGCCTCTCTGTTATATCAAGCGGAACGGCAAACACTGCTGCTCGGAGCAGAAGGGTCCACTGTAACAGGACTGACTGCACAGCAGGGGGCAGGCGATGGCTGTTACTGTGGACGTCTCCGAGAGCAGTGAAACCCGGTCGAACTTGCAGCTGTTCCGAAACCAGGACTGCCAGAGTAGCTTGTCAGATGCAGCAGGGTAACTCTTCATTTCACTTAATTCTGCATTGCAAGGACCCGTGTCTTTTTTTACTCGAGTCTTTTTCCTCTCCCTCCTGGGCTCACGAACTACTGAATGTAAATATTCCAGATGGGGGGGCCTTTAAAGCTTTATTTGGTGTTATTTGGGTTTTTAATTTTTGGTTTGTTATAGCAGACACATCACATTTTTGTACCAATCAATCTTTTTAAATATTTCTTTCTCATATACAGCAAACAGAATGTGTGGTCCATCTTTCTCAGCATGCCAGGATACCTGAGCTCCAGCTCTTCAGTTCTCATACGTCTGTGTCCAAAAATCCAGCGACCGTCACAGGGCGCAGGCTCTGTCTGATGTCTCTGCTTGTAGATAGTCATTTTCCTTTCATCCCATCTTCTCCTCCCCTCCCTGAGCGCCCCGTTTGCTGATGAGAAGGTCTGTGCTTTTCGAAGTTGCTGTCCATCATGCCTGTGCTATTACCTTTTTGCAGAGGAGCTGGTTTTGTGTACTGTTATTCTGTATGCAGTAGAAGACTAGACCAAGGCTATACCTCATGTGTACCATGCAGCAGAGAAAGGGTGTGTGCGTGGAGTATGTTGAGAGTGTCGTGTACACTATCAGGGACCATTTCTAGTGCTGTTAGGTGTCATTGATCAGTTTGTGTGTTGAGCAGTGGGCCATGTAAAGCTGGATGAAGGAGAATGGTCTTTAGGGACTTAAGGGGACGTGGTCACGCTTCATTGGTTTTGGCTTGGAGAATTTTGATTGAGGGCTTCAAACATTTTATGCAAGAAAACAATGTGAAAACTGCCCATGGTGATTTTCATAGAGCCCAACGTCACAGATTACAACCCAGAACCATGAAATATTTGTATTTATAAATCTTTAAAATAAAACCAATATCTCATATTCACATTTGAGAAGCTATAAACAGAATATCTGGCATATTTGCTGAATAGGTGGAATAAAGTTATGCATTTAATTGATGTGTTGATGTTTATCATGATGCTGAGTGGAATGAAAGTGTCATAGACCACAGCCCTCACTGTGAAGAGGTAACATATTCTTATGCAGACTAAAGCCTGTTTGTTTGTGTGTCTGTGTGTGGGGGGTGTGTGTGTTTTCTGTTTAATTGCCAATTTCACGGGTCTCACAGGGTGATTGTCGTCATACAACGCACATTTCCTGCCTGTGTTGAACAGTGATGGGTTGTTTTCTCACCATCATAGTCCCTCCTATATCCTGTATTTGTTGGGTGGAGCTGGGTTTCAGCTGTTGTCTGTGTGGAAAGCAGGAGGTTAGACGTTGGGTCTGGAAAGAGGCGATGCTGGAATGAATGATTGATAGACGGTGGAGATCTCGGGGATGAATTGCTGAAAACCAAAACCCGTCTATTGCCTTTTTATGTGCACTTGGGTGAACGGACCCCTGGAATTTGGTTTAAATCACATATAGGCAGAAAACAATGAGTTGCTTCAAATAAACCGCAACATGTTTGTTTCTTTTTTGTTTTCTTAAAAAAACATTTCACTTTCATGGTGGATCTCACCCCGAGGGCGCCTCCTGACACTCGTCCTACTGTGTCTGTGTTTCCACCGCGGCCGTGGAGGATGTTGTCATCCGTGTCCAAAGCTCAGCCCACCTGCATCGCACTTTGTGCCGCTCCACCGTCTCACCCTGCCCGACTGTGTCTCATCACTTTACCCGGTCATCGCCCTCATTTTGCACAGGGGGGGGCGCCTTGTTGCTCTCCTCCACTGATGCCGTCGTGCATCCAGCCTCGCCTCTCGCTGCCAGCGCCCCCCCGCTCCCCCGGCTGCATTAACGCTCTTGTCAGACCGGTCTTTGCTGCATGCTCTCATATTGTCTTTTAACCTCGTCACAACCTCCCTCTCCCCCCGCTGCGTCTCTGTGCGTCTGTGTCTGTGCGAATGTTTTCACTTTTTCAAAACGTGATGTCTGTTGTAGTGCCGTTATTCCTTTTGTTTATTCAGAGGTAATATATGAAGGCGAGGTCTCTTCTGTTGTTTTCTCCCTTTGTTCGCGACATATTAAAGCTGCAGAAGAACCACAGGAGAGATGTGAATAAAGATTTCAATCGTAGTTTTGTGCCTTTTCGAAATTATTCTTCTCATAATTGAATTTCTCCGGCCTTTGTAATACACTAATGACTCTTTTATTTTCATGCTGTTCAGTTCTAAGGATCTTGGTTACCTCTCCATCAGCAGGGGGCAACGTTGAGTCGGCGTGAGCAGATGCTGCCAGTCCTGATAAGTGTGGGAGCTATCGCAGGTTTTGGACCTGTCCAACGCTTCCCAATAAACGTGGATCAGGGACACGTAGGGGTGAAATGTGGGAGCAGGGACGCCCGAGGGCAATCAATGGTGAGAAATGAAAACGGGCCGTGAGGGGAGGGGAGTGATGTGGAGCCTGTGGCGGCCCCCCGGTGACACTTGGCCCCTGCGTTTTACCTCCTGACTCTGCCGGTGCCAACTGTGCGAGGGAGGGAGACGCCACAGGTCGCTCAACCTGAGCAACAGCGAATATAATGAATCATTTTTCACCCGGTGGAGTAATGAGACCAGAACCACGGGGTCCGATTGATCTCGATGTGAAATCTACTAATGGGGGGGGGAGCTGTTCTGTTGGTGTTGTTTTAATTAATCTAATATTTCGTGCTGCCAAGTCTAGTTAGTGCGCTGGATCGTACGAAACATGACAGCTAATTAATAAACGCTAAAGAGCATCCAGCAGAAAAAAAATAAGACAACGGAGGCTGAGACACAGCTCAGGGAAACGTCCAGCGAAGGTGTGAATGAGGAGATAAATGCTTTTTTAAACTTTGGCCACCAACAAGCACCCCCCCCCCCCCCCCCCCCCCCCCCCCCCCCCCCCCCCCCCCCCCCACACACACACACACACGCACAAACAGTTAATTACACACTCACAGCATTTATAATGAAAAGTGTGACACATCCGAGGGGCCACTGAAATGTTCTGCGACTTCTCCCGGCAGATCTAATTATGGCTCAAAGAATGAGTGTGCCTTCACCCATGAACCCGGCTACCTGCATCTGCACAGGGCGATACACAGGAGAAGTGCTAATGAACAAAGCCGCTGCTGGTGGGCAAACGCTCTCTGTTTACATTAATTTAAACTTTAAGGGCCCGCTATGCCCGAGCTGGAGAAAACAATTTTCCCGACGGCTCTTTGGCAGCGCCGCTCGCTGCAGCCGCGCGGCAGGAGGAAGACGGAACGCTGGCAACTCGTTAGAGCCCCGAGTGAGGGAGACGCGCTGGCAACAATGATGTATGTCCGTGAAGAAGCGATGAACCATCTGCTCCCTTGGGTGGTGCTTGAGTGTCAGGCGCCGGAGTTAAAATGCGCAGAACCCATAAAAGTTTCGAAATCTGACAGCGAAATCCCAAACAGCACATTAATGCAACAGCCAAAACCCATTTTATTTCAGCACAAAGCTGATCTCCACGCCAGCGTCCACTGTCAGGTTAAATAAAAAAGGATATAAAACAATGCAATACAAGATCTCCCTCCATACATTCCTGTGACCGTGCACAGTCCACACTGGTATAGATGGCAAACAAAGTGTGTATTTGTTTTTCCAAGTGTGGTGCTCACAGTGGAGAGGGAGCGAACCCCCCCCCCAAAAAAATCAATAGATGCTCTGTGGAGAAGATGAAGAGAAAATGATCTTCTTCCCTACCAGCAGCAACCATGGAGGGACCTGTTGTAAAGGTCAACCAAGCAGCTTTGGGCTAAGTGTTTTTTATTTTACTCGTTGCTCCGCTACGAGTCAATGGGATTTTTGTGACTGATGTATCCGCTTTGCCTGTGCTGCAGAGCCAATTCCCACTGTGGCTTGATTGGAAACGGAGCCTCTTCCACAGCTTCCTGATTATCAAACAGCCTGAAGGATGTTTTATCATGCTGTCCCAGCGCGCCGCAGAGCGCTTCAATTTACAGTTTTCTTACTATTAATGAACAACTTCGTGACCTCTGGCGCACGATCTGCCAGGAATGGGGGGGGAAGAAACGGAACAAAGCCAAATTATTAGACAACCTGCGCTGCTGGGAACGAGCGAGACGTATAGAGAATGAAAGGGATTTTTTTTGGCTGAAGCCATACCACTCATACTGACTACAAGTCAGGTAGTCTCAGTGCTGCAGTGTCTTTTTTTCTTTGTGTCAACACTAAACTGAAGGTTAACTGGCTTAAGCAGCTCCAAGTTTGGGGAAGCTGCTCATTAAAAGGTAGACTTAAAAAAAAACCTAACACTTCAAATGTGTGACAAAATAGACAAATGATGTAACATACAACATCAAAATATTAATGTAAGATAAATTAATAAAGGTAAATAAATACACAGACAGCAAATGGTTAACTCTTGAATGCATTTGGATGCGTGCTCATGGGACATTAAGGCCTGTGTGACTCTCCTTCACACACTCGGGTCTGACGGCATTACTGCAGTCGATGCCAGTTCAACTAGATCGAGCTCTGAGTCTTGATGAACGCTGTCCTCTCGCTGTGACCGTCCACCTCCTCGCTGTCTGATTCAGACTCGTAGGCGATCACGTCCTCGTCCCCCCACACGGTGGGGATCCCCTTGTAGCATATCCGCGCCTTCCGCTCCCGTCCTTGGCCGAAGCCAAAGCCGAAGCCCACCCGCACGCCCCTCATCTCCGAGTACACGGAGGGGAGCTTGGTCCTCCAGCCTAAAGCGGCGCCGCCGGAGCGCATCTGCAGCAGGAGGAAGACGCCGGCGAAGGAGGCCAGGATGAGGGCACAGCTGAGCACCGCCACGATGGCCGGCAGCTGAGTGGATGGAGCCGCTCCGACTCCCAGGGGTCCCTCTCCCCCGCTGTCGGCCGCTGCTGGGACCCCCCCCGGCTGCTGGGCCCGGCTGCCATGGAGCGTCCCAGCGAGCGGGGACTTTCTCTGGACCTGGTTTTGGTGCAGACAGGAGGTGAGGACCAGGTGGCTGTGAGGCGGGCAGGACAGGCAGTCCGTGGGCCCGGTGCCGGAGCAGGTGAGGCAGGCAGCGTGGCAGGACAGACAGGCTTGGATGGAGGACAGGTCCACCCAGTTCTCCAGGGAGAGGTTAAGGAGCTGTGGCCCGGAGGTGAAGCCCGGGGGACACAACTTCACACAGCCCTGAAGGAAGAGGGAGAAGCCGGGGCTGCACTCTGGACGGGGAGACGAAAGTGAAAAGGAGGTCAGTCCAAGCCCAATCAAAGCCATGTCCAAAAATAACAGAGCTAGGAATAGTCCAGTTATTTCACTGCTCTATGCCCATAAGTTCTCCGCAGGAAATGCCACGATAGCTGATGGCGGTCGGATGCAGTCTATAAACACGCGGAGCTGTTTAATGACTGAACAGGGGGGAGCGGTTTAGCGCCATATAAATATTCACTGATGTCCCACAAGGCCTGTTCTTTATATTTGTTGAATTGTGCCTGTGTTTCTGTCTACACACACAAAGACACACTCGTTAAACACAAGTGGAATCAAATGAACATTGTGTCCCCTTTTTTATAATCATCTCTCATGAGATGAGAGACATTAAAAATAGTTTATTGAAAAAAATAAACCGTATCTAATAAAAGCAGTAAAAAATTTTTTTATTAATTATTAAGAAGTGCAAGTTTATTAGGAAGAAGTGGAGGCAGAATGAGGCTTCTGACCTAGTCTGTCTTGCAGTGAGGCAGTTGTTGCACTGACGCAGGTTTCATCTCCCCTGCTGCTTCTCCACACTGTACTTCCCACACTCTGATTCAAACTAATACGACATATGGTGACGTGCATATTTATAGTGCGTTTGTAAACAGTTTCATGCGAGTTGAAATACCTGACACACTCAGCGATTGTTCCAGCACCTATAAGAATAATCTCATTTAGCTTCAGTGACGTGTGTGTGTGTGTGTGTTTGTGTGTGTGTGTGTGTGTACGGATGAGACCTCACCGATGCAGATCTGCTGCGCATCGAAGGTCTTGCAGCTGTTGTTGGACGGTCGAGGGAAGTCAGAGGACGAGGGGTTGATGGCGCTGGGTCCGGTGCCCCACAAGATGAGGGTGAACTGACTCAACACACCTGAGAGGGAGGGAGGGAGAAAATGCGAGAGGAGGGAGAGGCGGGTGAGCGCTAGGACGTGGAAGAGAATACCAATTTAGCACTTATGTGAGAAGGAACAGTGTGAACTGGCTGAGAAGAGGATGTGCAGGTGGGAGGAAAGGAAAGGAGTGATTTGAGTGGTCCAAACATAACAGTGGAGCAGCATCAACAGGGGAACGGCAGCTTTTCCTTGCATTTTCCCTGCTGGTCAGAGTAAACAAAGCCTCAGGGCGGCCCTGCAACCAGACAATGAGGAGCTGCTGGCTTCGTTCAAGAGACGTGAGCCCAGCGTTCACCCTCTCAACATCTTAAAAACTAAAAGGTTTCCCACTGGTTCCGTGCAGAGGAAACCTCCTCTGCTGTGGCGCGGTTAAGTTTTAATCGAGATGATATTTCTGAGAGCTGCTCCCCCCGGTACAAAAACTGGCACGAAGTGTGTCATCGGAGAAGCAAAGGGACAGGAAAGATGAGAAACGGGGAGAAGCTATTTAGAGAAGCATGCAAATTATGCAAGAAGACTGGAGTTGATGAGGGAACAGTGAAGGCCGGCGTGAACGTGGGTCTCAACCCTAATTACCATAATCCCGCCCATTAGGAGCCACGTTTTCTATTTCCACGGTCCACTCTCCTTGAGGGTCTTCGTCCCACGAATGGGTCGTCATGAAAGCCCAGTCGTTAAATCCCTCAGAGGAAAAGTCATTGGGCCTGGGAAAAAAATAAATAAATAAATAAAACAGCAGACAGATGTTTTGTCTTAATTAAATTTGTGGCAGGATGCAAAATAGTGTTGTTCCTGCAGAGTTTATCTGTGGGAATAAAGTAAAACCGAGGCGAGTGCACACATACAGCGAAAACAGTGTGTGTGTGTGTGCGTGTGTGTGTGCGTGCGTGCGTGTGTGTGTGTGCGTGCTTCGCTGTGTACCTGGGGAACAGCAGGGTGGAGCGCGTGCCCAGTGGGCTGATGAGATGAATGGCCAATTTCCCTCTCTGGCTGTAGGAGAGAGTGAGCCGAGCCTGAACGTGTTCCAGGGCGCTGACGTACTCCGGTCGTCCCCAGCAGGCGTCCACGCTCTTGCTGAACACCAGCTTGTTCCCGATGTCTCTGCAGGTTTGACAAGCGGAGGGGCGAGCGCTTAATGTTGCGCGCACACAGACAATGGCCCTGTGCTGGATATTTACGCAGCCGTCGCAGCTCCGAGGAGGAGGCGCCGGCATTTATCAGGCCGAGCGGCGTGATAGAGGACCAAGTGCTCATAATGAGACCGAACCCCTCTCTCTCTCTCGCTCACACACACACACTTCTCACCGAGCCTCTGCCAGCATGGTGTGAGCACACTGGTGCTGTGGCCCCACCGCCGTCCAGTTTTGTGCCAAAGCCACCATCGCGCCGGCATCCAGGAGCCCGTAGCCGTACGAATGACTCACTGTGGAGGAAGGAGACGGGGAAGAAGCAGAGTGACAGGTTTCTGGCTGAAGAGATAACATCACAGCAGTCGTAATTAAAATGAATCCAGCCTTTAAGTCGCATTTATGGCTTCGTAACGGCGCCACGATCTGAAAATTAAGTCTTCACTGTGTTCGGAAACGACTAAAGTCCCACATGGCTCCTGTCGTCCAAGTCATTTAAATGTGTTTACTTTTCATTAGGGTTATTATTTAAAAAGGGAAATATCAGAAATGTCTCAGCTGATCAGAGGCGTTTTTTTCACGTTTGTGTTGTTGAGTGACGGCAGAACAACGAGCGAGAGGAGGTAAACACCGCTCGCGAGTCACCTGTGAACCCGACATGTGCGGATCTGTTTGCGCGGCGCTTGATGTGCTGCAGCCGAGCAGTTAATTGTCTGTCGGGGCTTGTGAACGACGCGCGCGGAGCACCTTGTTCTTTCCCCGAACAAAGCTCGCAGCGTGTTGTGTGTGTGTGTGTGTGTGTGTGTGTGTGTGTGTGTGTGTGTGTGTGTGTGTGTGTGTGTGTGTGTGTGTGTGTGTTCAGCATGTTGGGTGAGGACGCCTTAGCAGGACAGTGCGTCTGGCAGCGAGTCTAGCGAGAGGCTGCTGGTCGTCTGCAGGAGATGTCACTGATTAATGCAAATGTGTCTGACTGGGTTCACTGAAGCAAGCCGTCAATCTATGTATAGAAGGACTAATATTAAAAAAAATGATGGTTGTCTCTAAGGGAAACACAGGAATGTGGCTCATAAAGCTTCTTTCATGCTGTTATGGATAGAGGGAATAACAACTTCAGCTGAACAGTAATTATAATATCTCGTATATATATATATATCTTAGCCACGGATTTTTAATAATACTTCTGGAGAGATGCAATCCAAAATCAAGGTACGCTACCAAGGCCGTGTAAAGGACTCGCTGCCTTACCGCCTCCCTAATAACCGACAATTCAGTCGGGGATCGGACTGGAAATCAAACAGCTAATCACAAATGAGGAATCGGACCAATTTTAGGCATCCAACAGAACAAAGCAGGGAGTCGGTATGAGGGAGAGAGGTTATTATAATGTTTCTTATGAAAGTAAATAGGCAAATACATTTACTGGGCACAAAATTGATTTTTGGAGTTTTCTTAAACACGTTATTCTTCCGCGTGGGTAATGATGTTTTTAATAATTACACGTATTCACTTTAAAGGCTCAAACAACACCACCAGTGCACGGTTCCCTGCGCTCCAGCGGTTCCTACCTCTGCGTCCCACCCCGTTGGTCCTCCAGTCACCGGCGCTGAGCCGTCCGGGCCGGGCGGTCCTCACCGCCAGATGCTGCATGTCCCTCCAGGTCAGGTTCATGCTGCGCAGACACAAGAGGGAGCGGCGTAGCGTACAACCGTATCGACTTCCTGTCGTGTAATGGCTGGAGTTATTACTTTCCACATTATGCGCATTACGAGATAAGTCGGCCCGCGCCGACCTCGGCCGCGCAACAATGCGCCGAGCGCAGGAAATGTGAGGAGCTGAGGGGATGCGGGAAAGGTCAGGAATCTGTGGACGCGCCGAAACGGAATCCAGCCGCGCGTTTCTGAAATATTACAGAGGTGTGGAGGAAGCCGTGACACCTACTGCGTTTCAGTCAACAGTAGCAAAGGTAAGGGCTTTACGGCCATAACAGCAGGACGTGACAGTATTAAAGCAAGGCAATAACCCGGTGTGTTTAAAGGTCAGGGAACACGGTAAAATAGCCGCAGATACTAAACCACGGGGGGCCGTGTCTCTGTAATGAGGTCTGGGATTGGGGGAGGGGGGTCACCTTCCCAAAGCGCAAGCCCAATAACATTTTTAATACGGATTTATTCGCGACTCAGCAAAGACGCATTCGTCAGAAAAGCCCGTGAGTCACCGGTAACGACAAAGCAGCTCAGTGGGTTATAATCAGACCATGAATCACGGCGCTCGCGCAACGCGGCAGCGCCGACAACAGGAATAGAAACGGCGGCGGCGGCGGCGAGCATCAGCATTCCCACTCCCACTCCAGTCCCCTCGTGTGTCATTAATGGGCCAGACTCAATGTCACCGCAGTAAAAGGGCCCCGCATCAAATAATGAAGCAGCGGCGAGCCAAAGCACACAAACGCTTAATTGGTTCGGGCTCCGGAACCAACAAAAAAGCACAACACTCAGCGGCCACTTCGTGGGGTTCACCTGAACAATGGGCCGCAGCAGCTTCCTTGTGTGACGCCTGTTCTGTAGTGTTATTGAGGTCTTCGCGGGCCGTGGAGTCATCCTGTACATTAAGGCGTGTGACACCCTCCACTATGGGCTCAATAGAAGGATCGGGTCCAGTGTCTGTCTGTCTGTCTGTCAAAGCTGCTCTTTGACAAATCCCCACTCCACTTCGCAGTTGAAAGCCAAAGATAGTCGACACGGGCCGCCTTTCTCTCACCACATATGCTGTGACAGCGCCGAGATAAAGCCGGCTCGCCGAGGACGCGTACCGGCGCCGGAACGGAACGCCGAGCGCCTGCGGTGACGCCTGTCGGCCAACGAGGGGACGAGATGGAGCGCGGCCTGATACGAGGAATTAACTCACACTAGATACAGTGGAGGCGACGTTGGAGCTGCAGTCAGGTGCTCAGGTGCCTGTGTGGGCTGCAGCTAGCGATTTGTCTCACTAATTAACTGATTATCAAAAGCCTAATTTGCTGAGGGCAGAATCTATGGGATGGAATTCAGGCCGACCCCAACTCCACTTGCAGACGTACACGTGCGCCTCCCACAGAAGCACAGTGGATTAGACTAAATCCCGTTAGCAAGAACATCAAATAAAATAAGTGGTTCTGCACTGGGAGAGCAGACGGACTGAGCCGGCGCTGCTCGGTTCCGGACGGGGGGAGGCTGCGCTGCGCTCACTCACTTGGCCTCGAGGGCCAACGCGATGATCCCAGCAGCCAGCGGGGCCGAGGCCGACGTCCCCGTGTGAGAGTCGGTGCATTTCTGCCTCAGGTCGGTGGTCACCTTGGAAACAGGAGGAGAAGAGAAGAATGAGTGCGTGGAAATACAGGAAGAGAGCGCATTCAGTGACACAGGCCGGCGACGGCGGGGGGGGGGGGGGGGGGGGGGGGGAGGAGGCGGAGGTCGGTCCCGAGCGCGTGGATCTCTGCCAAGGAGTCACAGCCGGGACAGCGCGCGTCGTCCAAACCACAAGCCGGGTCCGGCGCTGGTGAGACAGTGTGTTAGAACACCGGGAGCATCTCCGCCCGCCGCCTCCGCCGGAGCCAGGAAGTTAATGAGGCCCGTCTGGGTCACGACGAGGACACGTCAGAAATTATAAAGAAGCCAGAGGGCACGGCGAGCTGTGAAGGTTGGGGACGGAGCGGAGCGTCGCGGCGCGTCGCACATTCAGCCCTAACAGACTGCAGCGCTAATGGCCGCTAGCTGTGGGAAGATGTCTCCGTGTCAGACAGTTGGTGAGTGCAGCCACCTGAGATCAGAACTGGATAAAGGCACGTCATCTTTGCTTGTTTTCACTGTATTTACTAGTGAATGAACAGAAGACATGTGGGATATTATCAAATATTATCTGATATCTTATCTTCCTCTTTTTAATCGCTGAAAAGCACCAGTTGTGCATTAATCTCCAGGTTTTTTCTGTGGGCTGTGCTCCGATAAGAACAACGCGCGGAGCAGAATGTCCGCAGCGACGGCTGCTGAACTTTGTACTTTTGGATTACGTGCTCGTTTCAGATACATTTTGTTCTTTCCCCGAGTTAAACGCAGGCGAACTTTCATCTCAGCAGAGATGACACGCGGCCGTAATTACACAGCCCAGGTACTAATGCGTCAACAGAACTGTCACACGCGCGACATAAATGCCGGTTTTGGATGAAGAAAAACTGCACAGACTCCCAGACACAACAAAGTAGAAGCTTCTAAGTGATAATGCACCAACACAATGGCACAGCAGCGGCGCATTTTGAAATGATTTCAGCCTTTTGATGACTCGCGCGCGCTCGCCCGCGGCGCGCCGCAGGTGCGTTTCGGGGGGAGCGGCGGATCTGCGCTCGTCTCATGTCGCCCCGCGTTCCCGGGGCGGGCCTTTTCCCTCGGCTGACAAACAGCTCCGAGGAGAGGCGCGCGATCCCTCGCATTTGTCAAATCGGCGGATGTTACGCATCAGTTATTCCGACGCTGACAGTTCCATGCAGATTTTCTGATTTGCGCGAGACGAGATTAATGCGAGCGAGCGCGCGCCGCGAAGGCGTTGATTTGGGAGCCGGCTGGAAAACGCAGGAGGGACTTTTTGCAGCGCTGGCATCTGCAGCTCTGAAGCATAAAAAAAACAACAACACACAATCCGACACCAAACAGTGATCTGTTCAAAGTGTATTGAAAGGGACACCCACTATCTGCTTGTCCCCAGGGTTTCCGGAGCTGAAGGTGGTGGCGAGGGTGGAGGAGCAGGGCTCGCTGTACCACGGCACGCTGCCCGACTGCGTGGTGCTGCTGATGGACAGGGTGTAGATGCTGTTGGTGTAGCCGTCGCAGTTGCAGTTGTCCTGCTCCCGACCCCCGTTCCCCGAGGCCCACACGAAGATGGATCCCAGGCCGCCGCGTCCCTGTGGCACAGAGGCGTCCGGCTTCAGAGGGCTCTCGGGCCGCGGCGTCACAGTTCAACGCTCAATACACAGATGCGCAAAACCCTCCGTTTGTCTCAGTTTGTGTTCGCCTGCGTTCGGGTGGGAAGACAAATCCAGGGGCGCATTTCCACTTTGTCACAGTGGTTAACGTGCGGTGTCATTTTAAATCATACATACAAGGCAGCGGAGTGAAACAAGTCCATTTACATTCATATAAATAGCTCTAATCCGCACAAGACGAGGAGAGACGCTAACGAGAGCTGGCTGAAGTGTGGAGCGGCCGCTGACAAAGACGTTTGTCTCGCAGCTTAAATGCCTTATTTGTCACTTATTTGCCTTCCTGCAGAAACACGCAGCTGCCGTAGGCGCCGCTCTTATTAATACATCATAATGTCAGGCGACTTGTTGCGGCAGAGCATCAGATAACAAGCAGCAGGAATGTAATTACAGAATCTACTCAAGCTGAATGTAATAAACGGCTAGCCGTGATGCCGGGCCGCTTTGATCCGGACCGGCGTCCAGAGCTTGGACGTCTTTTAGGTCCAAATCCCATTTCCAACACAGCCCGTCATCCGTCAGCTCGGATGCTGCAATTCAATTCCTCCCAGCGTTCCAGGACCCTTTCGTTGGCCTCGTCGCTGACTCTTACGACTCTTTGCTGGGAGGACCCCAGGAGCTGATGGACTGCCGTCGGCTCCTGTGAAACCCAGCTGATGCGTTTTTCCCGTTTCGGCTCGCCCGCCTTTGGCCCCTGGAATTGATTTTTAAGTTTTGCTGCTTATTACGAGGGCCCCCCTTCCCACACGGCTGACCTCGCTCCCCTCAGCCCGCCGCAGACGGCGGCCTGGAGCCTGTTGACCGGTTGCTGCTCACTGGCCCCAGGGGCCGAGCTGGAGACAGAGGCCGAGGGCAGCGGGGCATCTGCTGTCAAGGCTGCGCAGTTCTCAAAATAGCCTCTGGGCAAAAGAGACATCTCAGTGTCCTTTTGTTAAAGTCTCGCAGACAACATTTGAAATGAGCTTTAATTAGTCGTACATCGGCTGTCATGTTCTGTTAACGGTTTTGACTCGTAAACTGTATATTTAGAAATCGCTTTAAATTTTTTTTCCCCTGACCTAATTATGCTCATCTCTGGTTTTGTCTTTGATCTGGTTTAATGGAAAGTGACAAATGAATCAAGCGGTTATTATTATAATTCAATCACCAGATTATTACTCATCTTCCACACAATGTCCCAAACAGAGTCGACTGTTTAAGAGCAAAAGCAGCAACAAACACTCTGTGATGTTTCAAATTGAGAGGTTTAAACTTTTTCTTCCTCTACCTACACTTTAAGCAAAAGTGGGTGGATAACATTCATTCGGACAAATGACGGAGAAATTTATAGACGGTAGAAGAAAGACGTGAGAGAAAGCGAATGGAGCGCTCCTACATGCCACATGCAGAGAGCAAGAAGGAGAAAAGTACTGGCAAAAAACAAATTAACAAGAGACGGAAAGGAGATGTATAGAATTTCGCCCACAAGATCCACAAATCTAAACAACACAGGAGAAGAAGAACGTGAGGTTTGCAGTCAGAGGATCCGTCTGCCTGTCCCACTCTCTTTGTGCTTTGAATGTGTGCTGGCTGGAACAAAAGCACTCCTGTCACATCACCAGTGTGGAGATTTCGGTGTCACCGCCTCGACAAAGATACTGGAATCGTTGCACAGTGTTTCGTCTGCAGCGATTGATCTCTGAAATTCCGGGTCCATCCGTGAACAAAGGAAGCCGATCAAATTATTTTCTATTTGATTTCCTTAATGAATTCCCTCCATCCTCGTTTAACAAATTACCTCTGCTCAGACTGCGGTCGGAATCTGCTGCTGCTATCTGCTACTGGAGCCTTAAAGCCATATTTATGACCCGGCGCTGCCTTTGCTGCAGGTTACGGAGGCCAGACGATAACAATTCAGTGCCAAGGGTTATCTCCCTGCCAGGAAAACACACAGTGAACCAGAAAAGTCCTGTTGTGCTGCTGTCAGGCGATTCCTCCTCACTAACACACCGTGATGCGCGAGCACTTGGGATGATACATATGAATTATTCTTGGGCACGGGGAAAAAAAAAATCTGCAGATTCACTCATTTACACGCCAATTACCGCAGCCTTTGAATCTAACTATTGTTCTGCATCAGTTGCTGTTGCTCTGCTTCCACTTTCTCCCATCTCACATTTATCATTTAGATGTTCCACTTCCTTTCATGTGGCATTCTGACACATGAGAAATGATCACATTAGCCTCGGATAATATGCACTAGTTTAATATCCCACTCTGCCCAACTCTAAAGGACTAATCACACTGCAATTAACAAACTCACCTCCAGTTTTGCACTTCACGAAGAGAAAGTCTCCATTAAATATTCGCTATTATAAAGTCGGGCCTCTGGACCATTTCAGGGTAATGATTGCATCCAGTTCACAAGTGGAGCAAACAACCTGAAGTGTGTTCTCACTTCAAGGACATTATTTCATCAATATCCACATAAAAAGTTGCATGATTTAGCAAACATGCCCACTCACTCCCGTGCATCTCAGCCTACAAGTTCCCATTCAGGCATCACGTGTTCAACTCCGACGTGTTGGTGAAAGCGGCCTAAACCAATGCTGGGACCGACCTTGGTGATTCCCTGCAGAAAGGCCTCCTTCGCCAGCTTGGCCGGGCCGTCCAGCGATTTGCCGTCGTCCTCGGGCCCCCAGCTGGCGCTGTATATGTGGACGTGCTGCGGGTTGAGGCTAAGCGAGTGGGCCTCCACCACGTCTGTCACCTCCCCGTCCAACATGCGCACTCCTGTAAAACAAAACACGCCGGAGATGTGACGGCGGCGGACGAGGAGTGACGGAGCGACAGCAGCCATAGTGATAGTGAAAGTATGAATTTTATCTTCAGACGGGCGGAGAACTGTCAAAACCTGGGGGGGGGGGCAGTGGATGAGACAAAGAAGAAGGGAAAACCTGTCACGATGAGACTGAGAGAAATCGACCAGCCTGCACAACTTCCCATTTTATCTTCTGCTACAAAAATAACACAAAAGAAGAAGAAAAAAAAGAGGAGAATCGACAAAACAAAACACTTCACAGGATTCGCCAAAGACTTCAGACGCGTCTAGTTTAAATGAGTACGTGTACAGAGCTCCAGTCGTGTTGCTTTGACAGAAACATTTACACTATCTTACAACAGTATCACACACATACAAACTCAGGAAAGGTCATTTTTTGACCCCAGCGAACACGACGAAAGCACAAACGGGCAGTTCCAGCACAGCCGCTCGCAGACGGAAACGAGATGGGAGTTTCCAGTGCCTTCAAAAGGCAGGTGTGTCCACGGCGTAGCACCCAATGTCACCTTTCATCACACCTGAACGAGTCCGTCTGCCTTTGAAGTGAGCAACCTCAGATCACTCCCGCCAGCGCTAACGGCTGCAGAGAGGCGCGAAATGAAGCGACCCTGAACACGGTCCGCTGCCAGGAGGGACCTCGCGACGCCCGCATTAAGCATCACCCACCGACGCGCGCCCGCGGGGGCGCGGCCAGAGCAGTAATTACGCTGGCGGCGAGCGGATTGGGCCCGAACGCGCGCTTCAACGCCGAGCAGCCGCAAGAGGTAAACACGCGACACGAAGCGCAGTGTTTGCTGCCTGATCATTATGCGCGGGCCGTATGCGCCCGTAATGATAATCGCTGTTGTAACAATTCTCATCAACTTCCTGTGGCTCGCTGGTTCCTTATTAAGACACTGTCGCGCTTGCTCCCCGGAGCGCCAACAAGTCAGGGGTGTGTGTGTGTGTGTGTGTGTGTGTGTGTGTTGGTGGAGGAAAAAGTACAGTAGGTGGAAGGAGACACACAGAGAGCCAAGTACGGTCAATTAAAGGACTCAAACACTAACTACTAATCATTGCTCAGTGAGAATGCACCATCAGGAGCATAGCTGCATGTGCGCACACACACACACACACACACACACACACACACACACACACACACACACACACACACACACACACACACACACACACACACACACACACACGGGTATTGGGGAGCAAATCACAGCTGTTTATAAACAATCCACTGACCCCGTGACGCGAACAGATTCGCAGAGGAGCCGTTCATGAGAACAGGGCCAACGCGCGCTTCCGCCGGGGGACGGATGGTAATGAAGACAAAGAAGCAGCGTTATGAGCAACATCTGCGAGTGGGACTGCTCGGGGCTCTGCAGGCTCCACTGAGTCTTGTTGGCTGCCATCGTGTCATTGACAGATTGTTTGGTGACAAAAGTTACTAAAAGCCTCCGTGGAATACTTCATCAAGCGCAAAGATTTTCACCAGGAAAAATCCTTTCATAGCTAATTTGTCACCCCGGGTTTAATTTAAACAAACATCTCTACACGTCTCTGGTCTTAATTCGCACGTGACAGCTGACAGCTTTATTACTGTTTGAGCGAGGCGGTGCCCTCAGAGTGGAGCGGTGACCCGCTTTCCAGGGACGTGATTTACACACTGGTGCAAACAGATGTCCGCCGGGCCGTCGGGCCGGCTTTCTACACAATCATCTGGCAGCAGCTTCAGGCCAAGCAGCAAATGGAGGTGAGACGAGAGCGAGCGCTCTGCTTTGAATTAGGAAAATCACATTTGCTCGTCTAATGGCACAGATGGACATTCTCCACATGCCTATCGGTCATTATCTCAGTAGTTTCTTAAAGCCGAGGCACGAACACCACGCTCGGTTGTTTACGGCCTCCCGTCAGGCCGGACCGAGTGAAGCTCCAGTTTTAACTGATGATCTATTCGCTGGCAGCGAACGAACAAAAGCTTTTCTTCGCCGTTGTAAGAGATCAAGTGCAGCTGTGAGCGCTCGCTGCGTCTCTCTGCAGCACACGCTCCCTCCTGCATCTAAACAATAGGCAGTCAGCCATGTAAAGGTATCAGCTTTGAAATCTGCCACCGAGTCGTAGTATTCATCCATCGTCTCAGCTTCTCATGTCTGGGGTCGGGGACGGGTGTCTGGATATTAATGTGTAAAATATTTCTAAAGATATGAATCTCACGTCAGAGCGTTTCGCTGTTAATGTTTGTGTTAATGCGTTCGACACTTACCTCCAATTCTGGCATTAAAGGCCACACCTATGCCGCACACGCCGTTGTTGGCTGCCGCCGCGACCTCTCCTGCACAGCGGGTTCCGTGTCTGCGAATAGCGATAGACGAAAGCCTTGTTAAAGAGGAACAGCGAGAACGGGGCGGGTGGAGGAGGAAAAAGACAACAGATGCTGAAGATGCACAAACCCATGGGCTCTTAGGCAGCGCTCGCTCTAAATTTGAAGGGCTATTGAGTGTTCGAGTCTTAGAGTAGTCTTCAAGAGCACCTTGTATTAACGCAACTCCTCAGTGACCTTCACAATAAACAGTTACAAGACTGGAGGGAGAATAACACGGCTTGTTGTAGTGCTACAGTCAGAAAGGGCCTGAAAATGCGTGAACCTGTCACTTGATGATGTTGAAAAGGCCTTGAGAGAATGGTTTTAATCAGCTGCTCAGAAAGTAACGGCGTCAAAGTTTGAAAAGTTTCACTTCGTTGCTGCATTTGTGTCTTTGAGCGGCAGTTTACAGCTGATCTCATCTACTTCTCACCTTTAAAGCATTTCTAAGGTGCTTTGCTTCTTTTGTCGGCGCTGTCTGTCAAACACCATCACAACACACCCACTCGGTTGCGTTGCTGCAGATTTGCTGACAGTTTGATTGTTAGTTTCACTAAGGCTAAAAACGCAGCTCTGCTGTCACTCGTAGTGATAATTGAAACGTCTGTGATGTCATATCCTGTGCAGATGAAGTCGGGGTCCACTTGACTAATGACATCATTCAACAAACTCAAAGAGCTGCTGTTGGAACCCTTCCAGTGACTATTGCAACCACTGCTGTGTCTGTGTTTCATAAACTTCGCAGTCACACACTTCAACCCTCACCCGGATTCACTCGGCGGTAGTTGGGACCCGGCGCTGCCCCCCACGCTCCCGCGTTGCTTTATCGTAAGTGGCCGTGTTCAAACACAGCCCGTCTAAATAAAGCCTTAAGCTCTTAATAAAGCGGGTTTCGGGAGCTGTGAGTAGAGGTGATGCATCAGTGTTCCTGTGTGTCTGCATTTCTCTCACGTCGAGGCTTCAGCGCGAATGAGTTCTGAGATCTGCGCTTTTCTGTGGGATACTGCGAGACGCCGCGGTGAATTTACAGTACTTCCCCTGAAAACCCTCTTCTCTTAAAAAACGCTACTTCTGAGAGCCCTTCTTCTGACTTCAACTCAATATCTGAGAAAAAAAAATATTGGAAATCTGTTCTCCAGCTCCACAGGCTACGGGGTTACAGGATACAAGCTCCACCATCAAAAACGACTGGAGTGAAACCGGAGGACAAAGAGAAATACCTCCCTGAAACTCACCTTAGCTGCAAAGTCACTCCCACAGGCCGTCAAAATGAGCTATGCGATGTTATCAATGCACATGAATTATTCAGGGGCTCATTAATGCTTTCAACTGGTCTTGAGTTGCAGAGGACGGACAGGTTTCCTATACAGTGTTGTCAAGACGTCAAACTCAGCATCGCTTCGCACGTGACGGAAAACGAAAAATGGGAGACAATGAAATAAATTGGAAGCTTTACGGTCCCAGTTTTGACTCATTCAGGGCAAAAGACAATTAGTGCAACTCGTCCGCGGCTCTTCGGCGTTGACGCAGCGTTATCAGCCTGCAAATGGATGGAGCAGATTGAGCGCTCGCTATTTAACACAGGTCATTAAGATAGTCGCCCGATTACAGCGCGCGCAGGAAGCGGAGGGCGTCCCGGCCGTCTCCGGGACGCTATCGGATGGGAGCTAATTACATCCACAGCATTGTTCTGGAGGAGCCAAGTTTCACTTCCTCTCTGATCCCCTCACCTCCCGATGATGAGGCGGAGGACAAAGTCATTTCACAGGGTCAGAGCGCGGCGGCGCCTCCAGCTGGGATCCTGATTAGACGCCGCGCAGCTCCGTGATATATTACCCACCCGCTAATTCTCAGTTTTGCTCATTGTAAAACATTTAGCGGAGGATCACCACCGTCGTCCTTCCGATCCGTCTTCTGTCCCCCTCACTTTTCGCAGCTCGTAAAAAGTCAAAGAATAAATCGGGAAAATAAATGGTGAGGGGGAGGAAATAAAAAAAAGAAGCTATAATGGTTAAATCTCTCTTCCTAACAAATCAATTATTACAGGACTGGGCCTGTCACAATCTACAAGCACGGAGTGATTTTTAAACAAGCAATCAAGCGTCCTGACAGGGCTTATTTTTCACTGACAGATATGCCCTTACACAAGGACCATGGCACAACATATGGCAGGATGTAATACATCACAAACACAATTACAATGTTATCACCGCTATCAAGAGGCTCAAGCACATTGCTTTACCACTAACTAGCTCATTTCATATTGTATTAATAGCAGCAGCTGATGGTGAATTGATGGTGACGGCTCCCCCAAGAACAATACATGGGCCGAGGGATTCAACTGGGAGTTATTGTGTGGGGAGGCCATTTATTAGCGGGATTTGCAGGAGACAGGTATGAAGCTGCAGCGTTTTTTTGTGAAAAAATGCCCAGTTTAGACTGAATAAGCATTTACAGGGTCATTATCATTCACACACATCAATTCATTCATCTCATTGTTAATGGAGTAGCCGACATATGGAAACCGGAGACAGGGGCCCGGCCTCACGTGTCTGTCTGCACAGCGGGGGGCACTGGTTATCAGAGCACAGAGCGGCCCGCTCATTACATCTAAACTCAGTGTGTGTGTCTGTGTGTGTGTGTGTGTGTGTGTGTGTGTGTGTGTGTGTGTGTGTGTGTGTGTGTCTGGGAAACATCTGACTGACTGCCACTCCAAGCACGTCCACACTAATCAATCACGTTATTATACAGTGAAACGCGGCAGCGTGGGCGCTGAATGGTGACTGTCAGGAAAGAGTATAGCAACGAGACAACGCGCCATCATGCGAGCGACTTAATGTTTCTGTCACACCACGGAAATGTGCTTAAGAAGGTTTATGTTGACGGCACGCTGCTATTTCGGGGAGGTGTGTTTAATGACTGCGATTTCCACTAAGGACACGGGATACGGCTGCGTTGTTGGATTTTATTGTAGTTGAGAAAGACAAGCAGGCGGCTTCTAAGTTATGTGCTGCTCTGCCTATAAATGAGAAATAATTTGAAATAAATACAAAAAAAACAATAAATACTTTAAATTCTAGCTAAATAATAAAGCAAAATGCATTTTCATGTATTTTTTAAAATGTTTTTTATATTTATATACATATTTATATTATATTTTAGAAATATTTTTATTATTTTATTATTATTTATTTAGTCAAAGAGAGTCACATGACCTAAAATCGCCCCTGTGGGCAAAACAGACATACTGTATTCAGCAACAGGACGGGCCAGATGGCTTGGCCCAAAACACCACAGGCCACCACTGTGCACAATTTACAAATGGCTAAACGTTTTTTTCAATTTAAAAACAAACAAAACCTGATTCCTTTTAATCTGATTTTATCAAAATCTGACAATTTAAAATATCTCTTCTTGAAAGCCAACTGCAGGTGCATTTAATAGCAATTCATCTTTTGTCCCGACGTCTTCGCTGCATTGACCTGTAAAAATATCTGCACGTTCAGTTTCATGCACCACATCGTAAAAGCGTCCGTAATCTCCAGACAGCACAGTGGCCACAGATGTGATGCCAGACAGGGGGTTCAGCCAGGACGGGCAGAGCGAGCACAGAGCCAGAGGCCAGGGAAGACATTTTTAGAGTCCACCGCACAAAGATGCAGCGGCTGAATACTATCTGCATGTGCACATGCGTGTGTGTGTGTGTGTTCAGACGACCTGGACTGAGTTGTGCTAAAACAGCCAGACAGCTTAATATATCTGGGAAGGTTCAGACCTGCCGGAGCACACAAAGGGGTTTACAACAAAGCCACAATTTATCTGTCAAATGTCCGTGAAATTAAATGATTTCCGAGACTTTACCGAACGCTTCCATCCCATTTCCATATAAAACAGGCGCGAGGACGTGGCGGTGACTGCAGGGGGGGGCAGACATTAGGGGTAGTTTGACAAAATTAACAGGTTTGCAAAAGAGAAGGAAGAAAACAACAAAATGCGGCCTCAGCTTGGAGAAACACACTCACAGTAAAGGCGTCGTGGGGTGAAGGACGGCGAAACCTCCAGGCTTCGTTGGATGGAGATTGTAGTTTGGACCAAGCCAGAAGAAAATTCGAGCGGCATTGTGAACCGGAGATGCTCTTTTCGCGCGGCCAATGTGACCTCCCTTATCTTATCGCGAAGACGGAGGAGGGCGAGGTAACGCCTTTATCTCCGCTCCTCAGGACAAAGCGGCGCGTTTGGCCCAGTCAGTGCCCTGCTGTTTGCTGGAGGACGTTCGGATGCGAGGCGACACAGCAGATGCTCACCTGAAATAAGAGGTGGAAAAGCAAACTATGGGAGATTAAAAGGCTGAAGGGCTGGAAATGACCTTCTTTGAATAGAAATGACTCGTAGGCGTAGGTTTTACACCTTAGGTCAGTGTTGAATTTCTCCGCTATCGCCATGGCAGCACCACACAGACGCATTGTGTTTCATCAGGCCATAGGGTCTGATAATATCCCCCCACAATAACAGTGCCTTCACTGTTCCATTTGCTTCGCGATATGAATAATGGCGGAAAAGGTCCGCGTTGTTGGTGCGTACGAGCCTGTTTCCAGGCAGCGGTGGCGGCTGCGTTGTCTCATTCGCTGCCACGGTGAAGCGGAATCGCGGTAAGAAACGGGCCGCGAGCGGCGGGAGCCCGGATGTGCGGTCACGTTCCGCTCAGGGTGCTTAATGAGCGCTGCTCTCACGCGCCGCACACTCAGCTTTAGAACAGGGTTACTCAGCGCATTTTCCTCCGCATTAGCTATTTTTAGGCTTCAAACCCAATCTGGTGCGAGCACCGCGGGTCGCTTCGTCGAACTTTGCAAAGTTCCCCTGCAGCCAGAGATTCTCTTATGTGCGGTATCTGTTGTGAATAGCACATGACAAGCCAACTTCATATGTAAAACTAAATGCAAACGCGTATGTCGTGGGTGTGTGTTCGAGGGTTGAGGGTGTATGTTTACACGTGGAGGATGAATGATGGTTTGTGTTGTGCTTTACTGGGCACCGAGCTTCATATCATCCGGCGTGACTGGTGTCCAACCAGTACTGGGTTAAACTGTGGGATCTGTGACTTGGCACCGCTCCTCGGGTTTCTGTCTGTTTTTAGAGGGACTGAATAGGGTCCGTCCACAGGAGCTGCCAAAGGATTAGACTATTTTGTGCTCAGCTTAGCTCAGCAGTGGCCTCAGGCAGGTGTGTTCGAATGGCTACAGTGGAGATCTCTTCATTGTGAGACTGAACACAAGGCTGCTGTTTGCAAGCAAAACCATAATCAGATGTGTTGTAAATTCCATATTTTGTTATGTGACTCCATATATTAGGATGTGATGGACGGTGGGGAAAAAGTATGACAAAGTTGTCAGTCTGTCATCAGCCCTCATGAACATGCCTGGCAGCTACCTACAGGCAATTTGGAGTCTCCAGCCCTTCTGATGCATGTCTATACGTGAGAGGAGACTCGTGTGCTTGTGCAGGGGATGGGAAAAAAAAAAAAAAAAACGAGACGGGGGCGAGAAATCGATGCAAGCAACGTGGTATGAGCTGTGCCACTCGTTACTAACCGTATTATTACTCTGCTGTGGAGCCCGATGGCGGCAAAGCAAATAAACTCTTTAACGGGCCTATTGTGTTTGAAGTGCTCGCTGCCCGAACGCGTGTTATAATAAAAGCAACGAGGAGGCGACGCGAAGGAACTTGGTGAGTCGGCGAAACGATAAAAGTGAAGTTAGAAACAAAAGCACATTGATTGGAGGAAGTAACAAACGCGTGGAAGCCCTTAACTACTGAACGGAGGCAGCTGCTTCAACGTGCATCAGCATCCGGTCGACAGAGCAGGGGGTCGTTAGTGGCTCCAGGTGATCCGACCGCCGCGTCCAATCTGACTGATTAGAACTCGGAGGAATGTGGAAATGTTACAGCGACAGTCAATCACAACGAAACGAAAAATCAGCAAAGCAGACGGAGTGGGGGCTGGGGGGGGGGGGGGGGGGGGGTGGGGGGTGGGGGGGGGGTGGGGGTGGGGGGTAACAACAGCTTTATAAGTATAGTCCACGTCAACGTCACCTCCCCAAACTGCCAAGCTGCCTGGTGAACCAGCAAGCCGTGCCGTAGAAAACACTAGACGAGAGGAAGCCGCGTAGCATTATACGGGCTTGACGGAGGATGGCAGCTTTGTAAACAGTAATTGTGACTGGGCACACTGTAACAACGCAGGCCGTCCATTCATACGAGACGCTTGACGTCCGCAGCAGCGTCTTCTCTCATTCTGCTATTGTTCTTCCTCTATTCGCGCTGCCAAGCGTCCACCTAAGTCTGTGGGCTCAGACTGACAAATGAAGTCTCATAACTGGGCTTTACATTAGCCCTCCATCCGGCTGAAGTCAATCCGCTCCGCGCTCGCCGTCGGCACACTTGCCTTGTTTCACCGCACTTTCTGAGACGCGCCGATTTAAAAATACCTCCGCTCCCTCGAAGTCGAGAACCACGCGTGAACGCCGGCGCTTGAGGAATGCTGATTCGGCACGAAGCCGCCTGCTGAAAGGCGTCGTAAGCGAAACAGGAGCGACCCTGCTGTGTCACACACACACACACACACACACACACACACACACACACACACACACACACACACACACACACACACACACACACACACACACACACACACACAGTAGGAGGCTGCCATCATTGAGACACACACACACACACACACACACACACACACACACACACACACACACACAGTAGGAGGCTGCCATCATTGAGACACACACACACACACACACACACACACACACACACACACACACACACACACACACACACACACACACAGGAGGAGGCTGCCGTCATTGATTTGTGCTCTCCTCCGGCCTGGCGCGTCCTGCGTCACCCCCTCGTCGACTCAGGGTTACTTCCCGAACACAGCCTCAGATATGCATGCGGCATATGTACAGCGGTGGGGGGTTGTATTTGCAGAACACAGGCCAGGTTTCTCATTTGCATTCATATTGTATTGCTGGAAACTCGGCTCGGGCCTCAGACGCCACTTCTCTTGAAGCGTTTGGCCAAGGACACAGCGCCTGAAGACAATATTTAAACCCCTTGCCATTTTCTTTTTATGGAATCGCGGCCTGAATTTCAATTGGGCCGAGGTGCCTCTTCTCTCATTCTAGTGCAGCGCGACACGCACAGCGCGTAAAAAGATATTCATGTTGACAATGAAGTCCAACATTTAAACAGCAGAATCGAACGCAGAGTTCGAGTTTTGTTTATGTAACTTGTAAAAAGCGGCTTTACTTCTTGAGGAGATGCCGGCTCAACTTTGACTGATGTCAGAAGAATTTCAAACGTTCATCAAATTAAACCAGCGTGTTCCGCAGCCACTGGCTGCCGCACACGTACGTCTCCAGTGTCGTTGTGCCGAGTCAGCGCTTTCATGGTCGGAGAAAGCAATTTGATAAGTTGAGGAAAAGTGCACAAACCCCCTTTTTTTGGAGTCTTTTAATGCCAGCCTTCGCATTAACTGCTACATCTTCCTTCAGCGTCCAGGCCTTGAGGTTAAGTCACTTTCATGTTGACGTGTAGATAGATTGGTTCGTACTGAAGGACATAAAGGACACATAGACTGCCCATCATTATTTAATGAAAGCCTGTTGCAACTGCGCCTTAGTCCTCATGCAGACATGTGACTTGCAATTAATAATCCCCTGTGAAGAGTTCTCCCCATAAACTAACAGTTAAAAGGGATGGAGATATTAATTTCCCCCCATGTCACATATAATGTCCATCTTTCACTTTGACCTCAATAATTAACTTGAGGAAAACACAGACGGAATAAATTAGCGGAGCTGTTGTACTGCAGTTGAATGTGGAATATGAATGTGTCTGATAAAGTGGCCACTCCTCACACAAACAACCGTTATTACATTTATAAAAAATGCATCGTTTATGTGTTGAAACAGGCCCAGCGATGATTCAGTATTACTGCTTCACAGTCCAAACATCCGTTACATGGATCTGATTTTATGATGAGCCGTAAAAAAAGAAGATCAATCCGCCCATTTAGAAGACACAGGTCTCTGTGATTTCAATTCATGTGCTTTGGTGCTAATCAAAGTGTAAAGGGCAGACGAAGAAGCCCCTCTGAAAGCACATGCTTTACATGTGGTGGACAAAGACTCCTTCTGTGTTGCCAGGTGGGATGAAGCTGCGACTTACATTCGTTCACTGAGCCCTTGGGGACCTTTGAAACAGGACAAGGTCCTGTCCTCGTGTGACAAAGGCTTTAATACCACTGACTGACCCTCACGTCGCCCCCAGGGGTCCCGCAGGATACAGAGAAGTATGCATGAAATAGTAGGGAATGGATTCAGGCAAGTGGAGGCCATGCATCCTTCAGATTCCTTCTATGAGTTGTGCTAATGAAATTCGCGCGGCTGAATTTTCTAGCATTCGGCGCTCTCCATAGGTTACCGACGCCATCTTCAGCCTGACCCCAATAGCCGCGTCCCCCTGACATTAGCACGGAGAGGAGGAACAAAGCAGGGAGAGAATGATGATGGAGCACACTTAGATAACCTACTTGGCCCGGCTATGACCAGCCTTCAATCCTCACTCGAGTGCACGAAGCATCTTTATGCAAGAAAACCCGAGATATGAGAATTCAAGAATCAGCCTTGCGTGTCATCAGTACAAACGAACTGGCCTTCACGGCTATGGAGCATGGCCGCCTCCAATTTCCTTTTGCTTTTGCTTAGTCCATGAATATATTCATATAATCTCATTGTGAGGGGGCTGAGGGCCTGATTCAGCATCAGCTCATGTTGCTCCGTGCCCATTTACATAACTTATTGGATATAATTTGTCCATAGGTCACTGCAAACACCGTAGCACCACAGTGTATATGCTGCGATGCTGTTTTATTTCACGCCCATAAATTGATCCAGTCCGGGATAATTACTTCAGGAATCCCACAGACATGGTTAGCAGGGTGTTGCGTGAGGGCCAAGCTGTGGCCTTTGTCTCTGTGTTTTTATTACGTGTGCTGCGCGAGTGCCTCTCTGAAGTAATAGCATGTTGCAGTAATAGCTGAAGTGAACCACAGGCGGGGAGTAATCCCCTCCAGTAGTGCTTTGTTCCATCAGCAGAACAGAGTGCGATCTACTTTACACTGACAGGAAGGGCTGGAGTCGCTCTGCATGGCTGCTCGGGCTGTCGGCAAGGACAGGCAGCGAGGCCTCCGCGCTCAAACCTGCTGACGCCGAGCCTCCTCCAAGATAAATAAATACTGTAGATGAAATGATAATTCCTTTCGATGAGCACAGAAAAACAAATATGGCCACGTGCCTAACAGAAGCGGCTTAGAGAGATAAACCCCACAAACGCTCAAATCAGGGCGCCTGTGCACCAACGCTTCCCCGAGTCCCGGCGATTTCATGAAAACTTGTTAAGCACAGTCGAGCGGACGCCACGCCGTGAAACTAAAATACAGAGGAAAAACAAATAGCAAACAACTACAATAAAGGCTTAGTGGCAGTCGTCCCAGAAAGATAGCGAGTCGAGACAAATCCTGTGGCGCGTTTCAGAAAAGGGATGCGGCTTCTCGCCTGCTTCAGGGGCAGAGAACCATAGCGTCTGAGGGACGGGGGGGCTGAAGGTTTAGGAGTTGCCGCCACCGCTTCGCCGCTCCATCGTTAAACTGGGGCAAACGTGTTTTAATGCGATCGCCAGCGACCGCGAGTGAAAAGCATGAATCACCGAGAGCAAGTAAACAAGCGTTGTACCGGCGACAAACAAGTGACAAAGTGGCTGAACGGGGTGGATGCTGAAACACAGCCACAGCGGCTGCCTGGTGAACTGAGGCAGGAAAAAGGGAACAATCAGTCAAGACTTTGTGGATTGGCTGCAGCAGCACTGTCAAAACGCTTTATAATTGCCTCCTGGATTTAAATGCAGCGTTGGAAGTGCTGCCCGCTCAACACTTACAGCGGCCAAAGGCCGAGTGAAAAGCAATAAAAGGAAATTCCCATGTCTTAAATTTATAAACGAATTTGTCCTTTTTTTTCAATTGTGCTTCCCTGTGTTTACACTTAAATGAGTCATGCATGTGCATCTTCTCTAAATTTCCATTGAGTCTGAAACCCCATTTTAAGGTAATTAAGATGGCTCCTCCATCCCGGAGCTGCTCTTAGAGCCAAACATACCTGTTCTCATTCCGCTGCGTGTATCGTGGCTGGGGGTCGCTGTCCCCGTCGTTGACATCGTAGCTGGCCTCAGGATCCTTGGAGAGACGTGAAAAGACTTCCATGTCTTCTGTTCTCACGATATCATCGTCCATCTCAGAACTGTAAGTGCTGCTCAGGAATGGGAGCCCACTTTCTAACGGTGTATTGGACTTACATAGTTGCTGACGAGGTCGGGGTGGTCCTTCTCAATGCCGTCGTCCAGGATGGTGACTACCACGCCTTTCCCTGTGTAGCCTTGGGCCCAGGCGACTTTGGTGTTCAGGTCTTGATGCGTCGGGGCGGACTGGAAGAGACACAGGCTTTTTATAGAGCTGTCAATTCCGGAACACTGCTTAAGTCATCTGCAAAGACCTTCACTTCAAAACGAAAAGCAGAAACGCTCGACACAGAAAAGATCAGAGGTGGATCACGAACACGGAGAGTCCGATGCCGACGCGGCGCCCAGGAGGCGCAACCTGTTGGAAGCCAGAAACCACGGCGCGGAGAGTTTACCGCCGGCACAGAGAAAAATAGCAGTCGGCAACCTTTGGGTGGGTGGCGAGCCGGGGATGCGGCGCGGTAACGCGTGGTCTGGATGAATAATGGAAAACGTGCGCAGCGAGAGGTTTGAACACAAGTCAACACCCGGGATGAAAGAGAGAGTTGCGAATAAACAGACAGACGGATGAATGGAAGCGGCGGCTGCTGCGCGTTGTGATTTTACTCCACGGGGCCGCGCTCCTGCCAGCCAGCGCTACGTAGGACAAAGCACTCCAAGTCCTACAAGTGAGCGGCCCACACCCAGCGGTACCGAGCGTTTAACAGGTAAGTGTTTGCTTCAGTGCCGTCTGAAGGAATCACTAAAGGAGGAGGGAACTGCTGGTGCAGGAGCCAAACCGTCGCTGGCTCGCTGGAGAGGGATTTAAATCATCACATGATTAGAGGTCTGATGCTGAACGGATCCCCGTCGCTGGTGATTTATGCTCGGGAGCGTCGGCGTTGTCATTAATCTATGGCAGCGATGGAGGTTTTGTTGCAGTGATGAAGGTTCCATGCATATATTTAAAATAAAAATGGAGGATTAAAGCAAACTAAAGCTTTGGGAGAAGCTGTACATAATGAAGCAGCTGCAGAGACAGCGGACCTGTGCCGATGCTCATTTGGACTCTCTAGGACCCACTGCATTAGATGTTTTTCTCCGGAAAGCTCGTGTTAGTGGTGCAACTAAAGACGGCCAATCAATTTGTGGTAGCCTGGCTGACTATGAAGGAACTAATGACTTCTGCCACTCCAGTTATCGTCAGCGCAGGTCAGACAAGTGGCATTTGGAACCGCATACAAAAAATAAAAGTGCATTAGTTATTCTGTGCAACAAACTGAAGGTCATCGCTGGAAGGTAGATTTTAGTGTTTGTCAAAAAAAATGCTAAGTAAATAAAAAAGCCCATCACCCACCAGGTACCACTGCTTAGGGAAATCTGGGTCTGTTGGGTCTTCGAAGACGTCCCTCCTCGTCCTTTTCCTCACTACTTGCTGCTCCGTCCACATGACCTGAGGGAAAACCAACACACACACAGTTTACTGTACACACACGCGCCACTGTGCCAACACTAATGCGTCTCATTTCAGAAATTAACGCCGTGTTCCACAGACTCTGGGCCCCAGCTGGGCTCACAAAAGTAATAAGTGGGAAGAGAGGCAGCAACGTGAAGCAGATCTAATTTTCTTTCATTCCTGAGATAGAGCCGGTAAGTGGCTGATGTACATCATGCCACAGTAAGGGCATTTAAAGCCCTGAAGGCTGCTGGGAAACGTAGCGGTTCGTCTGGGGTGGGAGACCGAAACAAGTCCACACAGAGATACAGCTCGGTTTCAGAAGCAGCCCAGATAAACAGACAAACAAACAAACACGCAATAACATCGTACAGAGTCTCTCCACATGCTGGTTGCAACACCCCACTGAGCTCCGAGGCCCATTCAGTTCTGTAAGAACCATCAATGCGTGGTCAGTTGACTCATGTGCGAAATCCAGGCCACATCCGTCACACTTTATAATCTTAATGCACAATGTCGTCTCAAAAAGGAAACACCTGATAAATTAAAGGCAGCGTGTGCGTTTTTGTGAGGTCCTTACTTTGAAGTCGGGAGACACAACCAGTAAATGTCTGTGCAGTGCTTTCCTGCAGATGGAGAGGTACAGCACTATAAATCTTGGACGAGCAAACCAACATTGCTGCCGCGCCTCGATATCATAAAACTTTATGAGATCCAAACAAGGAGTAGTGAACCTGTTAGGAAACAGAGAAAGGCTGATGTAGTGTGAAGCGCCAGACGCATTGCCCTAATACACAATAAACTCTCTTCTAATTAAATAAAAGCAACTATAAATTGAGTTAGTCGAGAAAGTTAAATCACAGCAGAGACATTGTAATTGTGACAAATGCATCATTTGCCGGGTTTCAGTGGAATGAGGCAAAGCTCAAAATCCCACTCTTGATTTGCCTCGATTTGAGAAAAGAAGCTAAGATCCAAAATGTTCTTCACAACGTCTGGCAGATCCTCAAAGTAACACTTGTCTCTCAAGTATCTTAGGTCTTTCTGTCATCACTTGTGGCTGTGATTTCATGATTACGTGCTCTTGGCCTAGATGAAAATGTCCAGAGCTGCTACCTGAGGGGGTGTTTCTCTAACCTAAGCTGGCGATTCCGCCTTAGAAAATGAAGCCATTAACCTTATTCAAGTGACCCTGGACTCATTTCCATTCATCATAATTCATTACTTTCAGAACAGCCCATGACCTGACCGCAGGTCTGCACATTCCAGTTAGAACCAGATGTGTAGATGAAACAGATGATGTGCACACTGTTAACTGTAGAATAAATACTGTAACAGTGCTTTTTGTAAATATGAGAATTTACTAAATATCATTTGAAATTTGCAAATACTTCTCCCCATTATTAAGCTTGATTGCTAGAGTTTAGGGAAAATTAAGCTCTGAGGTCGGAGACAAGGACACATATAGCCAGATAAAGAAGCAATCATCAGGCAGAAACAAGCTCTCCACTTGAGCAATAAAGTATTTGTTCCATCACTTGCTCGGTGTCCTGAGGGTTTTTCTGTTTGATGACTGAGGCGCAGCCACGCTGCTGTTGTAGCGCAGAGACTGGTGAAGGGATGGTCCTATGCCTTAATCTGCCTCCACTGTGTAATGAAATGGAGATGAGATCTTTTAAAGGATAAGTCTGGTAATCTATCCACAAATAATGTTAATTGGGACAAACATGGGACTTCAGTCAGCCTACGACAGATTACACGGCCAAGTTTGTTTTCCGCTTGTTCAACAGCTGTTTGATAAATTGATTGCACTGTCTCCGAGCGGATTTGGCTGCACAGATGGTCCGCGAGATCCGCCTCGGTTTTCGAGCCTGAGCCGAACCCCGGGTTCATTCTACGCGCGTAACGGACGCGCCGTGGGGGGAAAAAGGTGAAGGAGGTGAAGATGGAGGGGGCAAAAATATGGTTAAGTGCACGCATCAAAGCGGAACGCGGAGGTTTGCAGGAAACCGAACACAGCCGGCGCGAAGCAAATGGATTCAATCCAGCAGGGAAGGTGTGGGGTGCGGAGAGGCGACGGCACACAAAGCTTATGCAGATGACACTGTCATCCCGCCACAGCGCGGTTATTCAGGCGCCGGCAATAAGCAGCGTGTTAGCACCGCGGAGCAGAGGCAGGGAGACAATGTGGCTAATGTGAGGCAGAGCAGCTGGATTACAGGGAGGAACCTCTGTAACGAGCTCAGACCCTCGCCCGGACTAATCCAAATCCAACCGTTTTGTGTGTTCTGTTTACTTTGAAGCAGGTGAAGCGGAGCCTTTTAACATTCCGTGGCCGCGGTGACACCCGGCACACGAACCAGAGCGCCGACGCGGTGGTTTTCCGCTGCGGCGCGCTCTGGCAGCGGCCGTGCCCCGCCTGAGGTCTGGTCTACGTTTGGTTGCGTGGGCGGAGGGCGCCTAGAGGCAAACTGTTGCGCCTTCACCACAGGCCGCTGCTGGAAGATCAACTGCCGCGTCAGCGCGAGTTACTGAGCTTCAGACAGTGAGACGAAGCAGCGAGATGAAATCTTTTTCGTCAGGTGTGTCTTTCCTCTCTATCCCTGCTGCCGCCGCTGCTTGCCGGCGCTCTGCGCCTCATTTATCATAGCTGAACGCTACACAGTCTCCTCGCAACAACCACCGGCATCGTCTGAATACCTCGCATTCTCAGCCACTTCTTGGAAACACTTGAGCCTCGTTATTGGTCCGTTCCCTTAATCGCTCCTCGTGATGTGATGCACCCATGTGCTGTGTGAGCCCCGCTGACGTCCTTTGGGCTTGACCCCTGACCCCACGGGCCTCGGCGGATGTGACCGTGTCTCAGGGCTCCTGTCAGCCCACATCAGTCCCCTGTTCAGCCACCTCGGTTAGGACTAAACGCTGGACAGGGGCCTTGGGCTGCACGTTGGCAGGCGTAAACCGCGACAGATGGCCGGCGTCTGTTCTCGCTCTGCAACCGCTCCTTTTTTAGCACAAGCCAGGTAACTCTTAAACTGCTTCAATATAGCTGTGATTACCACCGCCTCTAGTTCAAAAATGGAAAAGACGTGTTGTTGGGTTTGGTGGAAACATTAAAACAGCTAAATTCTGTAAACAAAATATTTTTTTTTAACTTTTCCTACACGTTGAGGCTGTGATTAGCGAGGGATTCCTGCGTTGTTACTGGAACCGTTGTAGCGTTTTTCACACTCAAAGCCTTAGTAGCACTTTTGTTCTTCTCAGTTCAGGTGTGAATAAATGCGGCAAAGCCCACGAACACAGCTCGCAAAAGGTTATGACATTCTAAAGTTTACCACACTAACCTTTATATTTGTCGCACGTTGGGCACCGCACACACACAAACTGAAAGGAAATTAACTTGACTTGAAAGGTATATTTGTCTATACAGCGCTTTCTCTGCATTTCTTATTTGTTCATTCATTCCATATTGTGTAAAGAGGAAAATTAAATTTTATAGCGGTTACATAAAAAAAGAAACTGCTGCTGCTTTCAAAAGACAGAGGAGTAACACTAAATTTCACAGCTAATTACTTTCTTCCTACAGACTGAAGAATAAGATGCATTTTAAAGATATTTAACATTATTTTTACTTCTCCAAGGAGCGAGAGGCAGCCCACGTTGATGTGCAGGTTGGGGTATATTTAGCTGCAATAAAGATTTAAAAGTAGTCTGTCCGTGAAATCCAAGAACATTAAAACACAAATGATGCTCCCTGTACTGCCAGTCCCTGAAATCGTCTGGTTCAAATTTCGACACGGACTCAATGCTGCGCACAGAAAGGAGAGAAGGCAAAGCCATCGTATGCCAGGGACAAATTGGTGGTTTGGCTGTGGGCAGATTCAAATCCAGATGTCCAGGCTTGTTAAGGCTGATCATTCAGGGATGGAACCTGCTCCTGCTTTTGGGTGCGACGCTGACGGATGGCAGCTTCCTGTGTAGTTAACATGAGGGGTACGAGGCTGGAGGAGCGAGGCTGAGCACGGAGACGCCCCAGCTGTTGTGTTGTTTGGGGAGGATTGATTTTTGCATATTTACAGCCGTGCAGTTTCTTGGATTGGTGTAGGGACAGATGGGAGGACCTGCACCGACTGCAAAAGATAGAGTTTGACAAGCTGTCGCTGACGCGGGCATCCGTTCCTCTTGCGATACGCACACCCTCTGCATCTAATCCAATCTGTCTTTTGGCCTTTGGTTGCATGGCTGAGTTGTGTGAGAGCTGACAACAGTCTTACCTGTGGTTCTTGTTGCAGTCTGATGTGCATCCCCTGGTGGCCAGACAAAGCTCTTTTCTCCACAGCGTGATGCCTGAAGTGATAATAATCTCCAAAAACCTGCAGGATCACAGAGAGAGGGGCCTGTTAGGTTCACCTGCAGGTAACACACGCATTACTGCATTTTGGGCTGTGACTATATTTGCCACAGGTGCGAGATTGGACAGTACAGCAAGCGACATGCTGTATAATATGAGAGGCCAGAGTCGTCTTATTACAACTGGGAGGCTGGGGATGAGGATTTTTCCCGGGCTTTGCAGCTTAGGGCTTTCTACACAGCAAACATGTTTTAGTGAGGTTTAATGGCTGCAAGTAACAACATCTTACATTAGTATTCATAGTTGTACGTGTCTATCCTTTAATGAGGCTGCATGCCATTCAACACACACACACACACACACACACACACACACACACACACACACACACACACACACACACACACACACACACACACACACACACACACACACACACACACACAGAGCAAGGCAATCACCCAAAAATGTCTTAACTCTAGATGGACACCATCAAAAATGATTAGCCTCATGTTCCAGTTACTGTGAGGTCACTCTACATCACTATTCCTTGTACCAGTGTGCGTTGCCTCCCACAAGATTTTAACAACAAGTGATTTGGAGACAGCTGTCACTGAACGGGCCTAAAACCTCAGGGAGTGCTTTCTTTTTGTCAGCCTTGCTCTTACGTGACACACAGCGAGGCCTGCGCCTCCCCCTGCTCATGGTCAAGGACGAGTTTGAGAGCGGGCATGGAGTAAATCACATAACGTTAAAAGGAAAAACAGCAAAAAAAAAAAAAAAAAAAAAAAGCAGGGAGGAAAAGGAGCAGCCGAGAAGCAGCCAAGCCACTCTTAGCACGGGTATTCACAGGAGAGAAGCCTCCATTTCATGAGGAAGCATTGCAATCTGTACTGTAGCGCCACCGGGGACTGGCTCACCTTCACGAGCCCAGTGGAGCGGAGGAAGAGGGGAGGAAGGGGGAGGGATGCAGGGTTTGACAGGTCGACCAGGCAGGATGGATGTGTGCGAGGATGGAGAAGAGCAGACGCAGCAGCACGGGAGGCCCTCCCGGGGCCGCCCGCTGCCCGTCGAGCCGACCACACGGAAGCTGAAGCTCTGGGGTCCGGTCCGGCGGCGCTGATGAAAGGCCGGCAGCCTGGTGCCAGACAGCTCAACTTGACTTGACTTGTCAAATATCGCGCGGTACAATGACTTTCACATAGAGTAAGTGAACACACTGTCTTCAATTATGCAAAATATTTATCCTATGAAGCCTGTGTCAGACGCAGCCGAGGGCAGATATGAATAGCTTCGGTGAGGCAGCTTTGCAAAAGTCAAATTGGAAAATAAGCGATCGGCATCAAAACATTTATCGAATTGTTTTTCTGCAGCGTAGTCTAAAACGGGCAGAAGGATAAATGTGATACGACGCCAGAAAACCTGCCTGTGAGCTCACTCCGTGACATCATTAGTTAGATTACACAATCACCGGCTCACTTTGCAGAGGCACGATCCTAATGGAGAAGCCCGAGCCGTGCAAACAGGGAAACGGCCTCTGATTGAGGGAGGCAAGACCGACGTGTGATAAAAGATATGAGTCAAGGAATTAATGAGGCCCACTTTCACACTGATTGCAGGAGAGCACAAAGCTAATTTGCTTCGCCGGGGTGGTTTTTCGATGGGACGGGCCTATGTGCTGGAGAGCCGATGTCCTCATTTGGACCCCCGAGTCGACGGGTCTCAGGAAATTGAAATGGAGATAGAAATGTTGGTGTGGCCCGGCCGCCCATGAGCGCGGCTGAGTCATGCCCCTCCGAAGTCGGAACCGGTATGAATCATATAGCGTGTGTGTGTGTGTGTGTGTGTGTGTGCGTGCGTGCCAGCGATAATAATTGAGAGCAATGCGGGTCATTAGTCACCCTGCCAGCGCGCTCTGAGTCTGCATTAAATGCATACTGCCCTTTACACTGTGCCACTGGTTGATATCCTGCATGGCCCCTGCTTCAGCTGCTTTGCACCAAACTTGCTTTGACGAACTAAAATGGGCCGAGGAGCCGTGCGTTTCTTGACGTGCGTCTCACTAACGACGCCGCCAAAAAGAGCCGTTGCATTTTTTATTCCATGGTGACTTCGAGCTTGAAGGTTTCGGGATTTGGTTGCTTCCAGTGAACAGTGAAAACTCATCTGAGTTTGTATTAGGGAAAAATGTCACCAAGAGTTGAAACTCTGGGTGATTCACAGAGGGACCATCCACAGAGATGCAACACAGACTGAACCCTCTCACCTTTTCACCGTCTTTCCTTGGAGTCCCTCCGAGTTGAAACCTGCACCGGTTTTTAACCTGACGTTATTTATAAAGAGGTTTGTCTAAATTGGGTTCATCTGATGTAAATGTCAAGTATTTCAAGCTTGTGATTCCAGCCACGTTGAACTCATGCGAGTGTGCACTTGTGTGAGACAGACGGATGTGGGAGTTTACACGTCGGTTGAGCTAGAGTGCAACTGACATTAAGATTGCTTATCAAAAGCTTTCCAAGAGCTATGTGAAGCATCAAAGCAGCATCAACTAGTTGCACTCTGATGTTTCACCAGCTCCTCAGCCCACTCACCGCATCAGTGTTTTACTTTGGGTTTCATTCCTCTAATATTCCGTCACCTATCCTGTTTTCTCTACCCACCGCTCGGCGCAACAACGCAACAATGAAAGCGAGGCGGTGTTTACTGCGGCATGCTGTATATCAGGGGTCGTACTCGGATTACTTTCGCTATACTCCGCTGAGGATTCCAAGCTATCTGCTGACGCGATCAGCCGGAGGGGCTGTTAAGACTTCAAGGTGACTGGAAGTAACGTCATCCTGTGTTTCCCCGCGTCTCGTATCCGTCGGTGTCCTGTTCCGGGGCCTCGTGCGGTGGCTGCTTTGGTCTCTAGTCACCTGCGGCCACAGTTGTTCAGTCAATATTGGCCAGGAGGGATTGGCTTCAGATCAGTGGTGCTGAAAAGAGAAATGCAGCGAGCCTCCACTAGCCTGTGACCTAATGGTGGTTCACATTGCTGCGGAAAGTTTAGGCAACTCTCCAACGTTGCGGCTGCATGTGAAACCCGGAGAAAGTTTTCATTCGACTTCTGTCAGACTAGAGGGGATAACATTATCCAGTGCACTTGTTGAGAATTGTGTCTAAAAAGATCTTTTTTTTCAGGATGGTGGAAAAGGCACAATATAATCTAAATTTTTTATTATCACTGAGATAAAACTCTAGAAAAGTCAACAGAGGCTGTAGAGAATCTGGTGGGTACAGTTGACTGGTACAATAAGACACAGTGTTCCAAAACTATATAAAGGCAACCCAATTAAACCAATCAGACAAAACATTACACATCTGACTCTTCACTACATTGGTGCCAAACTGACAGCACAGGCTTGTAGGCGTGTTGCGACGTTAATTTCTGATCCCAACCCGTCCTCCCCTCATCTGAGCCGCATCTTCCATCTTCTGATTGACTGAACACACTGATGCAGGAAATCAGCAGCGGGTTGGGCAGGGATGCCGAAAAAACCCAGCAGGCTGGACCTTGAGGACCAGGGCTGCTCTACTCAGTGTGACTGACAGGCAGAGGAGAGGCTGAGCAGCAGGAATCAAACCGAGCCGGGTTGGTGTAATGGTGCAGCAGAGAGGAGGCTCTAGGGTAACCGGGTAGTCGTAATCAGGGGCGTAGCGCCTGGCGCCGGTTGCTGAATGCACGGAAAGATCGGGCGAGGAAGCCAACAACACATAAATAATTCAGGTAGTTTTCCCAACTGTTTAATTCGGTTCAGTTTTTATACTGTGGAGTTCGAATCTAAAAAAACTACTGTATGTGTGTCATAATTACGCAGCAACGGAGAAAACTCCAAAGAGGTCAGGAACTTTCAAGCACCGCCACCGCCACCACCACCACCACCACGCTGGTGTCGACCGACCTTTGGTTGAGGAAAGACGCCTCAATGTGGCAAAGCGTCCAGAGGCAAATCCATCTTTTTGGGATTGGTGTCAATCAAAGCAGAACTCGAGGAAACATAACACGGCAAATAATGAGCGCGCCAATTTAAAATTACACCGACCTTAATGGTCGAGGCCACATTAGGCGGCTGAATGTGTCCGAGACGCACCGAAATAAACAAAATGCTCTTTGGCTCTCGTTGTACAATAGGAAAGCAATCAGAAGCGGCTTCTGTTGCACATCTGAGGCAAAAATGTCAGCACACAGCAGAGCTCATTGATTACCACACAACCCACCCTTTCTCCACTCCTGCTTCTCCCTTTTATATGTTGCCTTAGCTTTTATTCGTGTTGCTTAGTCACACAAAACGCACATCAATCCAAAACCCTACAGAAATAGACCCTCTTTGCTGCTTACGCTTTATACACACACACAGCAGATGATAAACTAGAAGGAAACAGTCATTGTTGGTGTCCACTGAGGCGCTGGGCCGCTGTGTTCTGGACTAATTACAGCTGAAACTCCAGGGCTCCACTTAGTGTGAGAAGCTCATTATTTTAGTCTAAAACACAGGCTAATTGAGTGTTTTCAAATAAAAGGTAATTATTTGTTTGCATCTTAGCTCTAATTTTGCAAGTCGGCCGCCTCCATTCACCAGCTCCGGGGACTAGTTGTCTTGGGAAAAACCGAGCCACAATAACAGTTTTTGCTAATTACGTGGCTCAATGGCAAAGACTTGGCAAACTATTTGGGAAGACGTCCTCGCAGCTGCAGCGCAGCAACAAGACAGAGGCGACATGAAAGGTGCGAAAACCGGATAAACTCACTTAAATAAAGACCAAAGGAGAGTTATTCACGCAGTTACAGGGACGGCACAAAGGCATTAAGGCAAAGAGATTGTGTGTTATGGCTCGTCCAGCTATTCTGGGAGTGTAAAACACGGCTGCTTATGAAATAAGTGATGGGAAATGAAAGCGAGGCAAGAGAAAGAAACACATCACAGAAGATCAGATAACTGGAGAAGGTGGAAAACTCTGCATAAAACCGACGTCAAGAGAGATGTGTCGCAAAGGACGCCGGAGGCACAGACTCCTACTGAAGCCTGGCCTTTGGCTAATATTACCATAAAACTAGCCTGGAACACGTCCGCCACCATAGGCCTACTGTAAACCCAATCAGTGACCACCTCCCCGTCCATGATCGCATGGCGAAATAAAACATGCTCCATTTACACCGTATCTCTTGCTTTGATGCAGTAACTTCGCTGTTAGATTAGGGCAGAAAATTAAACGGCCCCGCTGTATGAAGCCGGTGCGTTGGGTGCAGGCATAAAAGTGGCATTCCTGATGTAGCTTATCTGTGCTGTGTGATTCCTCAAAGAACAGATAAGAAACTGAGCGGGGGACTTAACTATAAAACTCGCACACACGCACGCACGCACACACACGCACACACACACGCACACACACACACACACACACACACACACACACACACACACACACACACACACACACACACACACACACACACACACACACACACACACACACACACACAAGAAAGGCTTCATCATCACTCAGCCAAAGCTTGCTCAGAGTGCCACTGATACACTGGCCTGCAACCCCGAACTCACAAACAGCGACGTTCGGAGCAGCTGGCACATCTGCACACACACATGCGCACACACACACACACACACTTTGAGCTATGGCCTTGAGACAGGTAGACTAAGGCAGATAAAAGTGTGTGACGTGGCTGTGTGAGAGTGAGCGAGAGAGAGGAGAGAGAGACTCCTCCACCACTCTCTGCCTCTTTAATTTGAGTTGGATCCCACTAGGCTCATTCTACTGTAATATCTAAAAGCCCTGTAATGGTTGCTAACCAAATTAGTAAATGCCTAACTTTAACTACGCTTCCCCAGAGCACTGAATATTCATGGAATCGAGACAGAGTTGGATCCACCGCTTGTTCCGGAGCTGCAGCACGGCACCGGGGCTGCGTTGCCCTTGTGCTTGTATTATCAGTAACCACACTGTTAACCTGCTCTGATGTCACAGAGCAGTGGCCTGACAAGCCCAGAGGAGGAAGCCAGGCCGCTGTTAGCATTCACTAAGAAGGATGTTGAGACAAAGAGGAAAGCAGGAGGGAAACGCGGGACAAAGGATGAATTCGCACGCTCATCACTAAAAGCGCTGTCGCGAAGAACCTTCTCCTAAGAACGACCGAGACGGAGATTCGGGCCCACAAGGAGGGAAAGGGAGCAAGCAGCCCTTTTTGAACAGGATAAGTGCGCCTTAGATCTAAAGGAAGGAAACAAATGCACCAGCGTGTTGAGTGTATCCCAAAAAAAAATAATAATAAAACAGGCTAAGCAATGAAGCGTAGCGTTATGCAAATGACGGAGAGGGCAAAGAAAATCCTGCTGGAGAATGAATTACAAAGAAAAACGGCTAAATATCTCCTGGAACACGGAGCCTATTGCAGTGTTGGTATTCAAAGATGCAGGTACAGCCTGTGCTGCTGGCCTTTAGCTCATGCCTGGAGGCTGCATGTCACCCTGATTCCCATGTCATACAATTTAAAAGGTATTGTGATCTGAAGTGAAAAGCTCACATACGCTGCACTTAACACTAAAAAAAAACCTCTGCTTTTCTGCCACTTATTAATGCTGATATATAACTTAGTCTCAACACTTTACCAAGGCTTTAAACACCTGCTGCTTCTTCGTGCAGTAACTCCAGTACATAAAGCACAAGGGTCGTCCTATTGATCTGTCACAGACTCAAAATCGGTAACTCGGGGAGAAGCAGTGATGGACCGGCGAAACCAAAATGTGCAGAACGTCCTCCGCTTGCTATGTGCCCTTCACTTCAAGGGCTCGGCTCGGGAAAATGGAAGCTGTCGGCACTTTCCGACACGAGGCGAGGAGATGCAACCCGGCTCCATAAAGCCAACCCCCCCCCCCGGAGCCCCGGAGAGAAGAACCGTCAGACGCCTTCGCCTAAACCTGGCGAGTCGCGGAGGAAACAACACCCTCGCGCCTCCGCCTGCGTGCCGGGGTCAGTCCAGAGACTAGTCCGACCCGCCGCTGTCCCCTCCGGTTCCCTCCGCAGACACCGGCCCGCTGAGATGCTCTGGGATTCTCCGGCGCTGCTGGATTATTCATCTGTGAAGAATAACCCCCCCCTCCACACACACACATCACCTATGCTGAATTCTCTAGTCCCAGGACAGTCTCTGTCAGGCTCTGTCACCCTAGTTTTCTGGGAGCTGAAGTAAATAGATTCCACTTCCACTTCCATTCATCTCTTGTCAGTTTAATTCCTTTATTCTCTGTGTGTTTCTCTCACCCCCCAGTGACTCCTCTTCTGGTTTCTCCTATTAATACTGACACGTTCCGTGCTTAAATTTTATTCTCCTTCTCGTGTGGAGACCGTTATTAAAACCATCCGCGCCTTCGGAGGCGCTCACTGTAAACTGGGTATAAACCCTGACAGATTAAGGCATGTGGACATATCGCCAATGACCGCATGTTTTTACAGGACCCTGAGCTGTGCCCAGTCCAGGAAGTAAAGTGTTCTATATTTGTAGTATTTCCCCGAGGTGCTATAAAATGGTGTTATAATAATCCTACCAGCAGTAAGTCAAACATACAGGACTGCAGGTGTGTTTCAAGATTGGAAAGTCAGGGGCACACCGCAATCTGGGTGTCAAGATTAAGTCCAGGCTCTACCTGCTGAGATAGCATCAAAAATAAGACGTCCACGCATCCCTCCATCTGCTGGAATTCTGTAAAGGATGGAGGCACAGTCCACACCGTAACAACCTTTCCAGGAACTACACCAAGCCCGTTTTCCACGTTTCGTGGAACACTACCCAAGGAGAACGCTAACAATGTGGTTTTAAACACCCGTAATTCCCTACTTTCAATTTGAAAACCTCTGACTAAAACTGATGTTTTATTGCCAGTAAATGCTGCTGCACTCGGAATGCGTGGTGACTGCCAGACATGCAGTACCTCTATAAATGTGCTTCATCTTAAAAAAATACATATACAGACCTGAACCCATTTGGGCTACAGAATTTTGCACACATAGGTTCAAGGCTCAGAATCTAACTTTTCATCTTCCACAGTCCCCCTGCCTCATTTGCACTTACAGTACTGTACAACCTGGATGTGGAGAGCTGGCGATTGGCTGACTGTTGTTGATAAGTTTATAAAGTCATGTCTGCTTAAGAGTTAGAAGCTATAGTACAACTCAATGCGAAAAACCCATGTGATGCAAGGCCGTGACATTTCATCTAAACACTACATGTGATGAGTAGAGGCAAGGACGAACGAACTAAATGATTAAAGGTGAAACACGAGGTGAAGGAGCAGCAGAATTTAAAGAGGCTGAAAAATTATTGAGTAAAGCAGAGATTTTTCTTCATGATTCGGGAAGATATAAGCAAAATAAAGCGTACAGGGCACATTTAAACAGCCGGACCAGGCATTCACATCGACTGTGGTGGGTTTATATTTGTGTGGCAGCGCTTAAAATATTAGAGAACATACCACTTATTAGAAAAGACTCGTGTGCAAGGTCCCATGATAGGCTTCATAACAATGATAAACGGCTACAGCAGTCTCCTAAGCTGCATCATATGACTAGAACAGGCAGGACTGGAGCTGCAAACCCTTCTAGGCATGTTCTAAACGTCCTCTCGTCAAACTCATAATTCTACATAAAGAACATTTTGTAGACGGCGTTGAGGTGTTTAGTTTTCTCTCACACAACCAACCAACAACAACAACGCAGCTATTAACAGGATAAGAGCTGCTTCAGACGGCCTCCGTGCGCATCTTAGAACCACAGTCCTCACACGAGAATGAGTTCAGTGAGGCCATTAGAGGACGCCGCGTAGGAATGATCTGCTTTGGTGAGTAATACCTCAGTGGCACAACGCGTACGATCACTTCTACTGTACGACGTGCGACACAGGATCGCCTGCAGCCTCCATTGTCGTCGTAATGCAGCACAGATGGAGGCCAGATGCATGATGGGGGGATAGAGGGGGTTACAATAGCTACCAGCGTACACAAATAGTACGTATGAATAATGCAGGCGTCTTTCCCCTTACAGAAGTTTATAGAGCTCGCTATCGTACCTCTTAATTAGGAGCCACTAAAGCAAGCAGTGCATTACTCCTCAGCAAAACCCCGAAATATATACTGATAAACCTAAGAGTCTTGTATCGCAGATAAGGGAACAGTTTCACATGGCTTTGGTGCAGAGGTACAGGCGATCTGCATGACAGAAAAGGGTCTCGTGAGCCATGAGGTTTCTGCATTTGATAAACAAATCATGTGAGTCCTTCCCTCCAGGACAAGCCCAACAAACTATAAATAACAGCCACGCACTCCATGAGGGTGGACTTGAACCAAAAGGTCCTTGCTAAGTTCTGGATCAACGGCTCCATTCTTTCACGTCCACTTTGTTTTACAGAAAACACCTTGAAGGGACCTTGCATCATTGCCGTGGTGGAGAAAAGCGCTCATCCGGCACCGCGCTCCGTCTCCGCCGACCAGGAATTCTAACGAGAGAATCAGGACGGCAGCAAACGCTGCTTAAGTACCCCGCGTTCGTTCTCGCCTGTGAACGCTATTATTTCCACGTGACGGACACTCTGTGCATTATTCAGGCTGAGCGCGATCGGGCCGTGTTCGCTACACACTGCTCCCACCCCCGGGTGAAGGGCTGCACGGCACCCACACAACCCCGGACCCCATCAGACCGACGCTCTAATGGCTCCACATGGATCATTAGCCACAAATTGCAAAAATTGCTCAGACTGTGATTCAAAAAACAAGAAGTCTACATAAATAAAATATAAGAGTCCAGTCACTGGACCATGTTAGTGTCTTGTCTAGACATAGAGTAACTAATGGTCTTCATGTATACATAATCTATGTATGATGTCCACTATAAACCAGTCAGGAAGCCCATCTGCTTTGTTATGCCACTATCATTCTGTCCTGTCTCTTGCTATATCACATCATCCTGCCATTGATCAAGTGCCATGCTCCAGAGAGGGCACCTCTTGTATCACTCGCCTCACAGACCTTTTACTTCCTTATTCTCCTTTTCCTCAAAAGGTCACATCTTTGCTTTCATGGGAGCACAAAGTACGTGTTGCTCTAAACAACCCATTCTTGCATCATATCGCTCTTGCAGATGGTTCTTTAGGATAGGGAGAAAAAATGGCTTATGGATCACGGGACCAAGAAATGTACGATAATAAATCTTGAGGAAATCCCTGCTGGCTGATTACAGATTTCCTTGGATTTGTCTTTTACTTGTTAATGGTAAATAAATTCATTCTTCTTTCTTTTCCAGACAGTTTCTGATATACAGCAACAGGAGAGGCATTTGTATGCTCCCACAGCGAAGTAGCACTGAATTGAATGTCAATGACTTTTTGCTTCTCTATCATTAAACCCCCCGAAGTTAAATTAGAAGGGATGATATGCTGCTCCTTGCTTTAGGCAACGGTCTCCCGTGACACGCCGTAAAAAATCCCAACTAACAGGCACAGTAGACGCCCGTAGTTAAAATGGTCTGAGTGGTAACCCACATTTCTTCTGGAGCAATTGTGAAGTTGGATGACTCATTTGGCTCCGACATATTAAAGTTGAGCTGATAATTTGTGTCATCCAGTGAACTTGATGTCCATTGACCATGAAGCGGTTTCCGAGGCGATACTTGTGGAGGCTCCATGCCATTAAGTAGAATTAGCCCACTGGCATCAGACTGAAACTAGTAGAGCAATGGATTTCTGAAACCAGGGGTAAAATACATTTTTAACTAGCATATTTCATCACTCCTGTGGGGGTTTTAATCAATAGCTTCTCAAATTAAAAGAAAACTCATATTGAATGCAGTGCAGACATTCAATCATAAAACACATTGAAATTCTGTTCATAATTCTCTTTAATCACAATTAACTAAAGAAGTTCTGATTTACTCTTCATGGGGCTTTAGGATATTAATGCAAAATTGATTAGTTGCATGTTTTAAAAAAAATAATACCGCACATTATATTGGAGTCCAACAGGATATGAAATTCAAAAACAACCTATAACAGAATACAGTAGGCTGTGAGTTACCCAGAAATATGAGACGTTTCATGAAAACCGACAGAGTCTGGCCGCACAGCAGAACAAACTAATAACATCTTAATAACGTGTCTCCTCAGTCACAGTCAAATTACTTATTGCTTTTACACTTGCTGCCTTCGCTATATCGGGCTGTGGTGGATGTAGAATAAACGGAGGCGTCGCACCGGCCTCCCTGTAGAATGTAATACTGGCTGAGAACTAATCTGATCTTTCACTTGCACCTCTGGCTAACAATTCCCCCAATATCGTTTTATTTCTAATTCCTATTTTCATTTATAACCACCTCGGTACCCACACATATTAAACTCCTAATATTATTCTCTGAAAGCGAGGACTGGGACCCTGGCACCAAAAAAAAAAAACGGAAGGCAGGAGAATGGAAACGTCCTTTGATTTTTACTATGTTTACCCCGGGAAGAAAATCGTGGCTGAGCAGTGACTAAGCCACAGGCTGAGGCGGATAAGCTAACCTCTTAGCCCGTACTGCTTGAACAATCCTGGGTTTTTTGGCATACAGGAGTGGAGGTTATTCCCCGCGTGGCGAGCCCAGGGCTGACTCAAGGTTTGTGTGCGTTTGTGAGCATAAGCAATGAGCTCCCAGACTCTGAAACCACTGCAGGATAGCAGGAATGCTTGTGTTGATTGCTGGCTTGACAGGAGTTCAAAATTAATTATTCAACCTAATCCCCCCCCAGGAGGGATTATTCTTATTAGTACAAATTAATTGAATAATTGAGTAACAGTTTATTTTTTTATTTTTGAACCAAGGGTTGCTGCACTATGAGCAGCGGTCTCAACATAAAGACTGCTGACAGCGGCAGCGACACTCATGGGGTGAGAGACCGCGGTGGCGGTGCTGGTTTACAGTTTCAGTCCTGGCAAAGCTCTAGGTCATTTGTTATGTCCGTTTTATTGCAGGTCAAAGCGTTTCACATCGATTATTCCTGAAGAGTCATTTTCTCCTGGTGGATCAATGCCTTGGCGTGATTCATAACTGAGCCGGTGCCAACAAATGGATCTTTGTTACAAGCAATACAGAGACCCTGCTTCCGTAAACGGGGAGCTGTCTGTAGACGTCTGAGGTGATGGGTTTCACAAGCCCGAGCTGCTGCAGCAAAACATTTTTGACTGCAAGTCACGCAGCTCGTGTTTTAACTGTTGTGCTCTGTGGCGGCTCTGTCACACAAATAATACGTGAGGTACAGTATACCCGCATGCAGCGCCTACAGGCTCCCGGACAGAAACGTTTGCTCACGACAAAAAAAGGTGCAACTTGCAAGAGTTGAGAAGAATATTTACGTAGTAGAATCTCAGAAAACATCTGAAAAGGAGGTTAATGGATTACAAAAGTCAAGTTCCATCCTGGACTTACTCAAGCCACCCGGAGTCAATAATGGGCAGATTGTGAATGTGAGTAGTTTTAAAAAGCCTCCCCTGAAGAGAGGAGACCCGAATAAAGGCAGACAGTCCACACGCATGGCTGCTTCCATATCTCAGAGGAACAGAGAGCAGACTTTGATAGACTTAATCCTTTTCCACACACACTTGATCAATACCGTCTGGTTTTAAAGTCATCCAGCCACCTATTCCACTATAACAACAACCTCCTCTCTAGCCATCTATCTGTCCAAAGGCTGGATGGAAACTTGTTACTAGAGTGCTGCTGTTTGCGTTGGACCAAACCAGAGTCGGCGCTTTATAGGTCAAACATGCTTGCGTTATAAAACACAGTTTTCAGTACCTTTTCAGTAATATTTTTGCAGATCTCTGGCACCGCACCAGCCCGTTTATAGGAGACATTTTTGGAAACAGCTAAAAAGGTCCGTGACTGTGGGCTTCACATAATGAAGTGGTGCATTTAAATGAGAAACAACTCTGGGATGAGAAGGTGCACTCGATTCAGAGAAGCAACTGGAGCCCTGACATGAAGCAGATGCTGAGGGAAAAAGAAAAGGAGCAGAGGACGCCTGTAAGACGACTGTAGAAGGTGAAAAGCTTCAATGAAAAAAAAAAAAAAGATGGAAGAAGTCATGAGATTAAATGGGTTCAAATAGCAAAAAGGTCCCCAAAAGTAAATAAGAGGACTGAAAAGCAAATATTCCTACTGGATTCTACACAACATTACGGTCAAATGCCTCAAACACCTTTAACAAAAATAAATAAATGTACTAAACCTCTGCAGATAATATATTTATTGCCTGAACGCTCTCAAAGAAGGAAAGGTAAATAAATAGAAGGTATAAAACAAAAAGAAGCATGCAAAAAAAAGCCCCCTCTCAACAATGGGAGTCAATCTGCTGGAAATTATACTCTGGTAATTTTCTCCATGGCAACCTGATGCCGAAACAGGCTGCAGACTGGTGAGGCAGTGGGCAGGCAGCCACAGGCTTTGCAGAAGGGTTGTGAAGAGTGAGCAGGAGCACCAGGTTGCCCCAGAGCCCAAGCCTGACGGAAGCATCACACAGCCAAACGCATGGATGACACAGTGGAGGAATGGAACGTTAACAGTTACAAAGCTCCAGATTTAAAGAGAAGTGTAATGTGTAGTAACGAAACACTGTACTTCTTATTATAAACACAATTCAATATTGATACAGCATTATTTCAACATTTATGTTTCTTTCTATTATATTTCCTTTGATTTGAGTATTTTTCATGTTTTCAAGATCTGGCGTCATTAATGTATGTTTACATACTTTTACAAGTAAAATCTCAGGTCAATATTTCAGAAGACTTGATAAAAAAGCATTTTCTTGCTGCTAAGATAAAGATATGGCTTGAAAGAAATAATCAAGCCATTATAAAGAAGAGAGATTACTTTTTTCTTTTCAGTTATCTTTTATTATTCCAGGTTTCACTATTAATGGACCAAAAGCAATGAAGCCAAGCAGTTTGGAAAAAGTGAGCTGACAAAACTCAAGCTGTAAAATGACCATTCAGTGTTATTTGGAATTTGAAAAGGTACCGTGCGACTCAAATTCAGAAGTGTAGCACAAAAATATTCTAGTGGTGCTGCTGTAATGAATACGAACTCTCTTTAAATGGTGTCTTTCAAAATAAAACTACTTATATTAAAATAAATGTGCCACTAGTGGTTTAGAGAAGTGACAAGTTGCCCTATAGGCCACGATGTGTGGTTGGAACACTACAACCAATAAGGCGGAAAAGCTGGCAAGAAACGAGCATGAAAGCAAGAACAAAGAGGATGTTTATGACTGAATATGGGGCATCGTGCTCTTGAAATGAGTGAGGTTGGGGGAAAATCACTTCTTGCAGCTTAATGAAACTGGAAAGGAGACAGTGTTGTGAGGGCATGAGTCAATAAATGCATATACTGTATAGCAATATTTTGAATTAATAATGACGAATAAATTAGCAGGATAATCCCACAAGTCAAAAACAAGTTGATGATGTAAACACGCTGAAAGCAATGCTGCATATGGTTCAGCAGAGATAACTCTATTTAGCAAACGTCAAAATAAAGTATGTGTGCGCTATGATGTTTGCTTGTTGCTGCACAACAGGTTCTTTACTCGACATTATTTTTCTACTGTAACATGGCACAATTTTTGCATTAGGACCAGTAACACCCCCCAAATAAATGAATGAAAATCTGAATATCAATGTTTGTTTACGTTAAAGATAAGACAGAGACTCAGGTGAGACTCTGAGACTGCAGTGAGAAGAAATATTCACCTATGGAAAAAAAGAACAAGGGGAAAAAAGAAAAACAAATGACTGCAACTGCATTGAAAAAAAAATCTGGTTCCTGCTGACAGGATCCTAATCCTTCTTAAAATAATCGCATGGTGCCATTATAATATATTATCACCTCTGTAGACTTTTTCTATTGAGACTCGTTATTGCCGGCGAGGCTTCACAGCTCTCGCTCAGAGCCTCTCCTTATTTTCTCTTCAAACTCCAGAGAGAAAAAGAAGACAGCAAATACTGCAGGTGCAGGCGCTGCCTATCTGCGCGCTGCACAACGGCGTGGTATAGGTTCACGAGGGAGCCTGGAGTTTTGAAGTGCAGGGATTTAAGCATCTGAGAATAAATATGCACTGGAAAAGAAAAAGGAGGAGGATTTTATGTTTCTTTTAATAAACTATTACATTAAAATGAGGACAAAAACATCAGCTAGCCAACAAATGAGCTGACACACACACACACACACACACACACACACACGCTTTTCCAATTGCACTTGAGGCACATGAAAAAGACAAAAGCGGTGGCGCCGTCTGATATAACCAGCCGCTCCGAGAGACCTCGCTTTACAAAATACATTCAAATTTAAAATAATCACGCTCCACCAAACAAACTGGCCTTGTACACCCGTAAAAGCATTAGTGTAACTTCTTTAGTAATAAAACTAAACAGTACGGTCCCCACAGATCAGCAGCCCATGCAGACAGGGAGAGAGAGAGAGCGACACGGATTTTATGTATTTATTTTGTTGCATTTCATGCCAGTACAGCTCATTTGAATCAAATTGAACTGAGACAGAATTGGCCGGTAGGCTGGTGCATCACACACTTGGCTGGGTGTCATGCGTAATGGATCATGGTCTTTGAGTGCACTGCATTCCACGTAGCACTGAGTGGATGCGCGTTTCAGGTTGTAATGGCATAAACCTGGAAACTGTGGGATGAAAAATAAGAACATCCAGCAGGGATATTGGTTACTAGAGGAATAGTGTAGTACATCTGTAATCAGTTCACTAGCCTTGAAACGGCCACAAGGGCAGCAGAGCGTTGTCCTGCCAGCTCTGTGATCGCTGAAGCGCAAGGTGAGGAGTTGGTAACAAACCAAGGCGGTTTTTATTTCTCATTACAATATAATCAAATGTTTTGAGTAAATGGTCTAAAAATAGAAAACACCCAGATGGAGTGATGCAGCGAGAGAAACAACAAAGACAAAGAAACAGGAGAAAAGGCTCTGGCATTAGACGTCTATTCCACAGAGGGGGGTGATTCAGTCTGTCAACGCCCACAGAGCATGCCCATCCTCATAAAAGCAATGAATCTGACTCTTCTCACCAAGAACACAACATGACATTTAGCTCCAAACCCTGGTCTGGAACTCCCACGCAGCCACAAAAGCATTATTAAAAACACAACGTTGGACACATTAGAGAGAAACATGTAGCAATGTGCAGTAACGACATGTAAAATGCTGATCCAGAAAGTTCTCATGACATTTGCATGACACACACACACGCGCGCACACACACACACACGCGCACACACGCGCGCGCGCACACACGCGCACACACGCGCACACACACACACACACACACACACACACACACACACACACACACACACACACACACACACACACACACACACACACACACACACACACACACACACACACACAGGTGACTGAAAGGCATAAGGTGTGTGGCCACCGGATCACTGGCACTGATTCCAGCTCCGCTGCAGGAATAAACCTCCATTCATCAAATCTGATTCCAACGCCGTTTCTGTACTGGTCGAATCATTACAACTTATGGCCGTCTTCCTGGCAGGGACACCTCCGACCAGGTTAGCAATGTTTCATCGCAGGACAATAATCATCAATCAATAATCACTCATAGGCGCCTGAGCTGTATTAATGTGCACTGACCCTTTCCATCAGGAGCGGAGGAGTGGAGCCAAACCACACCAGCAAAGCCACGCTGTTGAAGGCAACATGTTTTATTTGGACGGCGCATTTCCTGCACGCGGCCATGGGAATACGCATGAAAGCAGCGCGAGCGAACATGACACGGAGCGCTGTCGCTTCAAAACAAGAGAGCGGCTCCGACCGCGCGAGGCCACACGAGGAGCCGCTTTCTGAAGGAGGGGCATGTTCTGTGCGCCAAAAATCCCTCCACAAAAGTGTTTTTTTTGTTAAATTATGCCACGGATCAGTCCCCACAGCCGACTCAAACACCCTTAACCTCTTTTATCTACCGTGCACAAATCGGGCCCAACAGCGCGGCGGGAGCCGCCGAAGGAGCGTCGAGCTGCGCTCTGGATATTTTATAACAGGCTCGGTTGAGAATCTGCAGAAAGCTTCAAAATAAAAGAAGAAAAATCATGTCATAAGAAACAAACCTTTTCTCGGGGTCATTTGACATAAACTATTTATTTGCTTATATCACGTTACCTATATGCACTTTGGGCCATCCCATAACGCTACATAAGGCAGCACTGTACCTGCACACCAGCGTGTCACAGCCCTCACTCACTGACTGGAGATGGAAATACAACTTATTTAGATGCCACAATTAAATAATCACAAAATGATGTACTCCCACAAAATCTAATTCCAGACACGTGTTTCCCTTTCAGTCATCCAACACTCGGGCTTTTTAGTCTGTAATGCCATCCTCCATTAGGCATTGTCCTCCTTTGTTGATACTGTCTCCTGCACTCCCTCTTAACTATGCTGCTGTCACTTCATGTCTCACTTGTGTTGCTTTCTTATTTTGTCCCATTTCCAATAGGGGACTATCAATTATCCATATTCTTTTAACGCTCCTTCCTGCAGTAGGCTCCTTTCATTACGCCACTTCGCCATCTCCGAATCCTGCAGACATCTAAATCCAAGGCAGGATATCTTCCCTCCAAATCAAAAGTGCCAAAAGAGCACCCACTAGAGCAATTTTTCAGGAAAAGATATCATTAAAAGAGATTTTCTGACACCTTGTGTACTGTGGTGTCATGCAGCCCAGAGCCACCACCTTTCTGCTGGTGGGTGGGAGGCGAGCAATTGTTTCAGAAATGTGTGGCATAAAACAGGAGGGTGCGACGCCAGGTGCTCGATGGCACGCGCGCTCAAATGACAGACAGCCGTCCTGGAGGCTTCGCCGCTTTTGATGCAATCGGCAATTAGAAGAAGGAAGAAAGCAATATTTCTCCCAATATAAAACATAAAGAAGCGCCTCACTCGAGTCAAGAGTGACTTTTTCCACTCCGTGACAATTTGTCCTCGGGTAAATGTCTACAATACGTATTGCGTGTTGTGAGGAGAATACTGAACATTTCATTTTATCCAATTCACTAAGACTAAAGATCCTCTCTGGAATTCACAGAAGAAATTACAAGTAAGAATCTGTTAGGGGCCATTATACCTAGTGTAAGCTTCCCAGTGCAGTATTAAACTAATGCACATGTGTATAAAGTGTAAACCTCACACAAGCCTAATGTGTCACATGGACACGATTAAACATCAGTTCTGGTCCAGGTTAGAATAAACCAAATAAACACGCGGACTAAAAGCTCTATCTCTGACCAAATAAAAAAGCAACGATCAGCCTGAATTCATTTTTGCGAACCTCTCCTTTGGAAAAACCTCTTTATTCGAGGTGGGGAGCGGTGGGGTGGGAATATGCAGAACCTCCTACGCGCACTCCTGCGAAATAATCCAGAAAGCTGTTCACTGGCGTGTGCAGCGCTGCAGCGGCGCCGCAGAGACGCATGGAAATGAAGTTAGGTCTCAAGTGGAGCGACAGGGACGCAGTTATCGGCTTAGCCTTGAATTCACTCTGATGCAATAAGTCACACGTGCTCCTGCATTGTCTTGGAGTTGTGTTTAGGTCTGACTCTCTGCAACTTGCTCTTTTAAAACACACGCTACAGTGCAAATGATTAATAAGTCCACACTGGAGGAGGCCACGCTGCACACACAGGGGCCTGGAGGTGTCACATCTGGCTGATGCTGATCTCAGCTGCACAACACTCATTCAAGGCACTAGTGCTACAAGCACGAGGCGCATATAGGTACAGTGGGAAACGATATGATGGATGGATTATACTGGAAGCTGGACTTACATTGCCGAGGTTGACGAAGCCGTGTTCCCCGGCGATGCGATTTGCCTCCTCCGGCCCCCCGTTGATCTGGACAGCCCACGTGTTGGTGTAGACCTCTGCATCAATCCGCTCAGCTGCCAGGAGGACAACGGCTGTCCATAGGTGCAGCAGGGCCACCCGGGCATCCATGAAGAGCAAAACGCTCCACGGGGCAGTCGATCCGTCCGTCTGTCACTGCGTCGCAGGCGGAGCAGGGCTGCTCTGCCTTCCAGCAGCAAAGTAGAACAGTGTCCTGGAGATGAGAGGACACAGGCAGCGATAAACAAAACACACACTTCTTAACTGGGTCACTCTTGGCCCTGGATTACCCACTATACACACCATTTAGAAAATAAAACCCAAGCCCCCCCACACACACAGACGCCGTCATGCATTGTCCCACGCTAAACTCACATCTTAATGATTGTGCGACGCATAAAATATTAGGTCAAAACCGACAAGCGCTCTCTCCCAGAAACACCATTATTTTTCAACCCTCCCTCATCTATTTCAGACATGAAATGGTAATGTATGATAATGACATACAGTAGGCATGTTGCTGCAACACAGGACGAGCTCCAAGCCAAACCAGTGCACAGCTTTTAGTGGCAACAAGAAAGGCAACACTTCTGAGAAAGAGGGTGTCACGCAGGCGATATTCTTAATTTTTAAATATTCTACTGTAAATATTACATTGAGCCACATCCTTGAAAATATGAAGAAGTCGCGTTGAGCGTATTCGAACTGAATAGTCGCAACCAGCGTGATAAAAGAAAACCATTATATGAACTGACAACTCTTTCCAGACTGGGACATCCCGGAGACCTCCCGAGTTGTGGTGAAACAAGGCAGACGTTCGAAAAGACGGATCCTCTGACTCCAAATGAGCAGAGAGGCGTCGGCGAGCGAGCGGGTTCCAGGGTCTAAACGCACCTCCAGTCCCAGTGCTGATCCCAGCAGCGCTGCACCGCCGCGTGTGACATGGGAAGCGAACCGGGAGCTGCCGGGGACGCGAGCGCCTCAGAAACAAACTAATTGGAGTGGGCTCACCTGTGACACCGCGCACACACCGACCGCGGCAGGGAGGGTTTTTTCCAGAAAGGATTTCTAACCCTGGCAGTGGCCGCGCAGTAATTTCTACCAGCAACAGATGGTGGACGAAGAGAAGAAAGCCCAGTGGCTTATTAAGGTGTAAGCTGCTGAAACAGCTTCACTGCTCCCTTGGCAAAGACCCCAGGCTCTGATGTATGGTGCTGTCCAACACATCACAACTCTCCCGCAGGTGTTTACTTCAACTGAGATTTGGTGACGGCGAGGCCTCGAGCACGTTTCGCCTATTGTCGCCGTCAGAAAGAAATTTGGCCTTTACATAAATATTAAAATCCATTTGCTTCAGTGGGTCTAGTTGATCCTTCACGTAGCTCAGAGCCAGGGTCAATTCGTCAACTCTGCTATCCAAGCCTAGTAGTCCTTTTCATCCTCTGGATATTCATGGCAATGTTTTATTTCCACCGTGAGGCCAAGATTAGTCACGATTATTTCAGGACAAAAGGGCAAAGTGAAGAGAAAATGAATGTGTTCAGGCTACTTGAGAGAAAATAGCACTTTATTTTGAGCTCTTTTCTTTCTGACTCACTGGACATCTGGTGAATTTGAAGGCCGACTGTCACGCTCTTTGATCCAACAGAGTCAAAATCTTTCTGGCCACCATCAGGACAAATTAACACTTCCCCTTCGTTGCTTCCGTTGCCTTTTCGGAGCATGTGGTGCTCCGTCAAACGCTTTCAAGTCGTGGCGCGTAATAAACATTGCGGGCTTTAGGGGCTGTGACGCAGCGTTAGCCTTTCAGTCTTCTTAATGGGACCTTTGGAAAAAAAAACAATGGGAGCCCGAGTCCTGTGCGAGATAAGGTGAACCTGCAGCAGAGCGGGCTGTGCCACTAACCGTGGCCGAGTGTGTTCAGACTCCATGTGCATCTAAAGATAAAGAATAATAGTCATCATGGCAGTGGGTGGCAGTTTCTTTTAGCACTGTGGGAACATAGGCGGCACACAGCAGCAGAGACGGCCTGAGCATAATGTTTAGGGAAAAACATATGATGACTTATTCACATGGGCCATAAGACAATAGACACACTGCACACTCCAGTTTGCTCTGCCCAAAACCCTCTGATCAGAACAGGGGAACGCATCAGAACTTTTTACCAACACACAGTATTCTCCCATCCTTCATTTACTCGAACAATTATCCCCTGCTTCTGGGGAGTGGTGCGTATCAGGACTATTCAAAGAGGAGAAGCTCACGGAATTAATCTCTGACTTCACAGATACATTTAGAAGTGGGTGTGATTTGGGCGCAGCAGGGGAGCTGGTGGAAACATGACCAGAGGCTGTCACTCGTCCCGCCGAGCAATTCTTCTGAGCTCATTAGACGCCATGCTGGAGCCGCACAAAAACAGGAGCGGGGGGTCTGTTGTCACTGACAGGGACGCGAAGGGGAGGATGAGATGAGGAGAGGAAGAAGAAAAAAAAAAAAAAAAAAAAAAAAAAAAGCCGTGAGATGTCCCGTCCCCAACACGGCACTGCAGAAAACAAGCGGCACGCAATAATACAACACCTGAAACACCTCCGCTCAGAACACACTGCGGAGAGCAGCTAACAAGAGGCTGCTTACTCCTGCAATATACATCAAAGCCCCGAGAGCGGGGAGAGGCGTCACCCCGCAAACCGCAGCAGAACTTAAGAGCCCGCTTTAATCAGGAACACGAGGAGATGTAAAATGAGTTGCACACGCTCCTCTGAGTCTGGAGGTGTGCACGCGGGACCTGTGGGACGCTCGAGTCCCGTCGGCGCGCGCCGCGTGGCTCCGGGCGACGGCCTCTTCTGGAGGCGGAGGCAGAGGATGCTGCGGCCAAACGCACAGGCTCTGCAGCGCAGCGACAGGTAAAACTCATAATGAGCAATAAGCTGCTCTCGCTCGGCTGCGACGGCTGAGGTGCCCTTGAGTGACGTAGCTCAGAACCCCCCCCCCCACCCCACCCCACCCCATCCACCCGGTTGCTCCAGTGGACGTGTTCAGAAACTCACAAAGTGATTTCAGCGCTTTGATCCGCTCGCCGTGTTTAACCGCGTCCACAAAAAAAGGAGACGGGTCAGCAGAGCAGCAATTATAGGCGGTATGTCATCATGAAGCGGGTGAGCATCACACTTCATGTTTTAGAAGCTGAGAAAAACACTGCACGATAAATGCCCTTTATGATGCAATTAAGGTCTAGCCATTTATATTAATACTAATACTGATATGATTATAAATATGCTGTCACTTGCTGCTCTTATGTTATATTACAGTTAGACATTTTCATCTTCAAGACTGCTCTAAACTGTTTTCTTACATTAGTGCTGGCTTAAAAACAATCGTCCTCATCAGTCGACGCTAAATGAAAAGGATTAATGAAATAAATCCCCGTTCCTTCTTCCGCTGCCGATTAAAATATCAATAGTTGCGCAGAATTATGAATAACATGACAGTGCATTAATTAAGAAGCTCAGGATGTACTTCGTGCAGGGACGTCTAGTCGCCGAAGGACTGGGCTTGAGCCCCAGAACTTCTCAATTTCATTGTCATTGTGGAAAATGTGTGCAGCGTGGAGCTCATACGATTATACAATTAACTTCCTTCATATAAAAGCGAGACTTCTACGAGATCCTGTAAACATCACTCCGCAGAGTAGCGAATCCTCTCACCGCGTGGATGAACGGGCGATTTCCACTGGCGACGACGAGCACGCGGAGCCGTGACACGCCATATGCAGCACTTGAGCGCTATTTCAGGCTGCCCACCCGCCAAATCGACACCCACCATGTGCTCCGAGCTGCCCTCTCACGGAAAAAGCCGAGGTGCGGGAGCGAGAGCTGCGGCACTCGAGGCACCGCTGACAGCCACGCATCCTCATCTGAGGGAGGAAATTGCTCCGAGTTGGAGTGTGACTGAAAGAGCCGAGGCGCTGCACAGGCATGTTGTGCTCAGCGAGTTCCACCGTGGACGGGCTTTTCCTCCCAATAACGACTGTGTTTAAATCCCCACATGCCAACACATCGCAGCCAAAGAATTACCAGAACTGTGGGCATTGTCTGTGGCCGTGTGTATTAATCGTGCAGTCCAACTTCCTCTGACACCAGTAAACATTGAATTAAACATTTGAATTGCTTTGATTGGGAGAAGGTTTAGGCCCAACAATGAAAGGAGAGGTCTCTACTTGGTGAGGTGAGGTGGTTGAATCCGACTGAGAAGGAACCCCGCGTTTCCCTCGATTGCCGGTGACCCCCGACTTCATTTGTTGTTGGGAGCCCAGCGGGAGCTACACTGGAAATATCAAAGAACGGAACCACCGGGCACAAGTGGGTGAGTGTGAACAGCTAAAATTGAGGTCTGAAACGCTCTTCGCTTCTGATTTCCTTAAAATGGGCACTTGTGTCTCGCAAGAACGAAAGATTGATTTCCCACATTTCCCAGGAAGCAAAACAAACTGAAATGTATTACAACAATCCCACCTTTAGTCTAACACAAGTGGAGGATGAGGGGTGCATATGTAGGCGTATGTAGAGAGCGAGAGAGAGAGAGAGAGAGAGAGAGAGAGAGAGAGAGCAAAGCATGAGCACGAACTGAGCAGACACGCTGTAGAAAACAACGGTGTAAATACAGCAAAACGTGCAAACATCTTACCAACAAGAAACTTCAGAGGGAAACGGCGCAACGTGTCGGGAGCCGCTCAAAATCCGCGCAGACCCGAGTCATGTCTCCGCAAACAGACAGAAACAATGTGCAGACTGGGGAGGGTTTTCACCTGACTGGGAGGACTGGTGAGGGCGGTCGCAAGCGCCGGCGGAGCCTCGACGCTACAGCCCAAATGCCGCTACTCCCATTGTTCCCCTCCCCGCTTTGAGCGCATCTAACTCGCGTCTTTACGGGGGGACTAACGCAATCAACCGGTTGCCGGTTGCGCCGCGGCTACTCGGACGCCCGCGGGGACCGCGTCGTCACGCTCCTCATCCTCTCCTCGTCCCTCTGGGCGGAGACACCCGTTTCTCCCGCAGCTCCACTTTCAACTTTCCATCTAAGCTCACGCCGCACGTCCGGTGGGGGGGGCGGGTAATAACGGCGCCGCTATCCGCACGCAGCCATCCTCCCAAAAGTGATGAAGTCAACTACCCGCTCGCGCTCGTCATCCGCCACCAACTTGCAGCCACCACCATGGTTGTGTTGTGCCAGGGAACTTCAACGATCGCACCTACTTATTTCTTTAACGGCTCCGGTCATTGCACATGGCTCGTTTGCGGAATGCAACGCGGTGGCGTTAACGCGCACAAGGAAAGTCAACACAAAAGGTAGAGAACACGAGAACACGAGCCGACACTAAATACCGATCCACTACTGGCTGGAGACGACAACAAACTGCCACAAACCCATTTCGCCAGGAAATACGTCACGTTGGGAGCCGAGCGGACCAACGTGTATGCTTGATTTGTATCACCGTGGCGGTTGACGGGGGCGAGCCACAGATTTTACATTGCGGAAAGCGAAGGTAAACTCACCTAAACGTGAATCTCTTTACGTTATATTCTGCATTCTACTGTTAACCTTTATTGCAATTAAAAATCTATTCATTTGTGCTACTGTATAATATTTTAATCAACAATGACGATCAGCAAATAATATTTATTTGCAAGAAATTGTATTAGGGTCAAGAATTATATTAATGAAAATACTGCTAATAATAATAATAATAATAATACACAACGTTTTGTCCAAAGAATAGTTGCTGCGTTATCTCTAATGACTATTGTGTTTATTTTGCAGTTCCACATTAATTCCTGGCTACGCCTGTACACAGATCACGCGTCCCCACTCTCCAGGCAGGTGATCCGTACAGCTGTGTGTGAGCGCCATCTTGTGGCTAGCTGACAAACTCACAGGCGGACAAAACGTCTCACCGTACGGTAGAGGGGGCCATAACGCAGAGCTCGCAGTCTGACTCTGACTCGCATGGTTGTGTCTAACCCAGCCTGGTATCTATGAAATACAGCCCGCTTTCCACAGCTCCCCCTGTTAACACGGACCAAAGTTATCCCGGAATAAGGACAGCACGCATGTGCCGTCAACCCGGATGTGGATATCCGTGTGCGCGTCTTTCCCCAATTTCACCAAGTTGTTGAAAATTTGATGTTAATAATGAATAATACATTTTAGCACCGGATGGACAAGGCTTTTCCGTTCCGAATAGGTCCGAGCCGGGTTAAGTAGCCGCGGCGTGAACCGATCTACGCGGATGTCACGTATTGGCGCCGCGTGCACGCTTTTGATCTACGGCGAGAAAACAAGTGGGTAAACGCCGCGTTTGTCACTTTTGTCATAACCTGTGGACATCGCCGGATCATTTTCAGAAGGCGGACTCGTTTCGTGGCGTTTGTAAACTTCGGTTAATTTTCACCGGGTTTCTCGCGCTCACGTCAACATTGGGGCGATTCGCACGATGGACTTTCGCAGCAGGCGGCACGAGAGAGGCAGCAACTGGACCGATCCGGAGATCGTGGAGCTGCTCCAGCTGTGGTCCGACGAGTCGGTGCAGCTGGAGCTCGAGAGCTCGCTGCGCAACCAGCGCGTGTTCGACCGAATAGCGCACATCTTGCGCGAGAAGGGCATCTACCGCACGGGCGACCAGTGCCGGGAGAAGATCAAGAAGATGAAGCTGGAGTACCGCCGCATCAAGGACAACCACAAGATGAGGTCCTGGAAGTTTTATGACGTCATGGACAGAGTGCTGGCCAACCGGCCGGCCATCACTTACTCCTCCCTGGGCGGAGCCGTGATCGCTCAACAGGTGTTCCAGAACCCCGGTGGGCCCGAGTCGTACCTGCAGGGAGCTGCCGTGGCCTCCTTCGGTCCGGCTTCTTCCGGCGGGTTCCTGTTTGGTCAGCCCCCCAAACCCGGAGATCCACTGGATATAAAATGTGAGGATGTGGAGCACAGCATGTTGAACCCAGACGTGGCGCCGCCTGAAATGTACTATGGGTCTGGAGATGAGCAGGAGACTGATGGCCAGTCTCTCCTGGAGCCGGAGGACACGCTCGGTCGAGCAGAGAGCTCCACAAATGCTAGGACCTCACCTTCAGGTTGTTCATCCAGATATAATGCGAGATTTAATGTCACTATTAGAACAAAAAAATGTGTATTCAGGTGATTCACTTCCCTTTTTTTTACTGCTTCCAGGTTTTAGTGACCTCAACATTGCTGGTTCTGCCCCAGCGCTTTGCCAGGCCACAGGGGGTCCGGTGCTGCAGGACCCGTCTGAGCCGCCCAGGAAAGCGGGCCCCCCAGCATCTACCAGGCAGAGGAGGCGTCGCCGTGGCAACAAACCGTCGTGGGGTCACGGTAGATGCGGCGCCCAGGGGAGCCTGGACAAGGCGCTGGTCGGCTTCCTGACCTGGCAGCAGTCGGCGGAGGAGCGCCTGCTCTCCCTGGAGGAGGCGCGCCTGGAGAAGGAGCTGCAGGCCGAGGAGCGCAGGGAGCAGTGGGAGGCGAGGAGGGTGGAGCAGGAGCGCCAGCACGAGCTCCGCCTCTTCAGCATGATCACCGGGGCCCTGGTCGCAGTCAGACAGGCCGCGCCGGCGCCGGCCGCCGACGCCCCCGTCTCGCCTCCGTCGGCCGCCGCTTCCGTCTCCTCGCCTTTATCTCGGCCGCCTTCGGAACCGCCCGCGGCTCCGGTTGCTTCCACTCAGGAGACGGTCGCCGCCGAGGCCTGCGAAATGCCCCATGATTCCTTAGCAACGCCGAGAGCCAGCCAGAGTGCGTACCTGTCCAAACGTGGCAACAGCATCCGTCAGCACCAGGGCATTCTGCAGGAGGGCTTCATTCAATATGGACTGGACAAATACCACGACACAGACAATCCTGATGTGAGTCTATAAACATGATTAACCTCGTAATGTTAGAAATGACTCCATAATGATCATTTGGGCCTTTTTCTTTCACCTTCCAGGGTATAATCAACATGGGGACCAGTGAGAACAAACTATGCTGTGATCTTCTTCACAAACGGGTCAGACATCGCGGTCACATTGTGCAGTGCTCTGCAGTCTTTGTCTAGATTTATAAATTATTATGAATCATTTCAAGTGTCTTTCTTTTTTCTTTGCAGATGACACAGCCTGACATGCTTCACGTTGATCCATCGTTGCTGCAGTATCCAGACTGGAGAGGGCATAAATTGTAAGGGAATAAAGTGCGCCCTCCTTTCTGTGGGAAGTCTGTTTGTCGTGTGGCCCGATGGAAAGTAACTCTTAAACCAGCACAGTCAAAGTGAACATTAACCCCCCTGCAACCTTTCATCTTGTTTTCTTTCAGTCTTAGGGAGCAAGTGGCAGAATTCCTGACTCACTACTGTCGCTCGCCAAACCCACTCGAAGCCGACAACGTGAGTGAAGCTCGTGCTTGTAATGAAACAACGTGTGGAAGCAAACGGCTGCATTCCTCCGGGTTGTAAAGAGTTTACAGAGAGCATCTGATGTAAATAGCAGACGCAGTAAATAGCTGGCAGGTTAACAAACACAGTATAAACCTATGCATTTAATAGGAAGGCTGTTATACTATGGCGTCGCATTGGCAGCTATTCAAACATGTTTATCACCAAAGACACATTTGTATAATTAGACAGTCTCATCCAATAATTGATACAGATGTTCAGCAAATAATGTAATTACTGAGAAATAAGCTCTTCTTTCACTGTGGTGTTTTTGCTACAGAGGACAGTCTGAATTATAGCCATTCAGTAAATTGACTTGATTAGCTCTCTAACATCCACAAATATGCTAAATGCTAAAATTGAACTAGCGGAAAGTGTTGCCAACTTAATTGGAATTTCTACTGTGTTTGTCAGGCCTCCCTCTGTGTCTTAATTAGGTCTTAATAACATTCTATGTTTGTGTAGGTTGTGGTGATGAATGGATGTGGTTCCCTCTTCTCGTGCATTGCTGCAGTCATTTGTGACCCTAAAGGTAAATTTCATTTATTCATAATACTCAAACTTTATAATGTATTTCTGCATCCCTCACTCACACACACACCTGCAGGAGTAATGAGTCTGTCCAGTCCCTCTCCTCCACTTCTAGCTGGACAGCTCCATCCAGTCCCTCTCAGCGTTTCATGCATACTGTGCCACAACTAAAGATAACAGCACTCTCCCACTTGGCTACAGTCCAACTGAACAAACAAGCCTCAGTTTGTCAGAGCCAAGGCAGTAGTGGACTTCTGGGCAACACAACACCACATCAGCCGGTGACACATAATATAAGCCACCCCCCGCACAGATGTGGAGCAACTGTACTGCAAGAAGTAGAAGAAAAGTGCTACACAAGACAGAGACAAACTGGTTAAATCATTTTTAGGCTCAGGTTAAAGTCAAATTATATGTTTGAAAACAAAACATTTAAAAGATAAATGAAATGATCCAACCATCAGGTGTAGTATGGATAATTTAGGTTATGAATAAAGCCATACAGTATAGTGAAATGAGTGTTGTTCAGGTTGGTTTATTAAAAAATCAACATATCAATTATAACAGAAAGATGCAAAATATTTATTTCAACAAGATAGATTTTTAGATTCTGGGCAGCTGCAATCTAGGCCTTATTTTTAGTCAATTTAGGCTGAAAAGCAGCCCATGTTCATGCGTTCAGCTCCAACTTGGATCGTGTGAGTAGTAAACCAATCCTCTGTGCAATTATTATTAAAATTACCAGCTGAGTGAATTTGAATTAGCAGCAAAATTATCTGTAATAACCTGAATGCTCATTTGTTAATAAGCTGTGTGTGTGTGTGTGTGTGTGCATCATTTATACTGTAAGTTGTAATTTCACGTCTTTAGACGCCGTCCTCATTCCCACTCCTTTCTACGGCGTCATCACCGAGGATCTGCATCTCTACAGTGATGTCAGACTCTTCCATGTTCCTCTGGACTGTGAGGTAGGAACTCTGAACCGTTTCAGGGAGTTTGTTTCCAGTCGACGGGCGCTCCATCGCGCTGCTGCGTCTTCTGCTTCCAGGCTGACGGCGTGGACGGACGAGCGTTCCACCTCACCGTGGGGAAGCTGGAGGAAGGCCTGCGACGCGCTACGCAGGAGGTGATTTAGAAGTAGAGGCTTTCTTAAGCGCTCCCGCTTAATGAATATTTTAAGCCGGATCGAACCACTTAAAAATGCTTGAGCAGAGTTTTAGAAAATCCCCCCTTTTTCCCCCCTCAGAGATTAGTTTGGGAGTTTTATCTTGAAAGACTGTGATACAGTGCATCTGTTTATACAGTATTTACTCGGGGCGCCGCTATCTCTTTCAGGGGCTGATCATCCGAGGGGTGATACTGATGAATCCCCACAACCCCCTGGCTGAGATCTACACCCCGGAGGAGATGATGGCCTTCTTGGAGTTCGCTAAAAGGTATGTTTGCTCCGTTATTATCTCGCGCTGCGGCCTAACGCTGTAATCCTCCTACTCCACACTTCTGTGGCTCCTTAAGCACATCGCCAGGCAGCTGCATGCAGCTCCTGGAGTGAACCCTCTCCCCTTTTTTTCTTTAAATTTTACGACTGAAAGCTCTGTCCCGTGTGTAGAATATCAATTGGCCATGATGAAGTTTTATCACCCCTCTTCACCATCTGCATATTGCCAAGTGCAGCCATGTGCCATGGAGTCTGCAGTATCGTCTATTGTTTTCTAAACGATCTCGCCAGAGTAATTCCCTCCACAGAACCCGCGCAGCCTCTGAGCTGCTGTAACCGTAAACCAGGCTGCTTTTACACCCGGGTGGCATATTGAAGGAAGCCTCTTATATTTGGTGCATTATTCTCGGTTATAAATAATCATTAAAACATAAAGCTGAGATATTGCACTGTAACGCTGCACTGCGTCCCTGTCTCGCTCCAGAAATGAACTCCACGCCATCGTGGATGAAGTCTACATGCTGACGGTCTTTGATGAATCCATCAGCTTTCACAGCGTCCTCAGCGTCGACAGGTACAGCCTGAGCCCGACCTCTGCATGATCGCTCTATTAGGCTCTAATCTCCACAACCCTGTCCTGAGGCGGCCTCTTAACCCCAGATGATGTGTCCTTATTTTAGTTTGCCCGACCCCATGAGGACACATGTCATGTGGGGGATGAGCAAGGTGCGTACTATGCTACACCAAGTGTGCGACTGTGGACCTTTTTATATTGGTTACGTTTCAGTAGTTTCAGCCTCTCCTGTGCTGCTGTCATGGCTCTTCCTCATTCTCCTCCTCTGGTGGCACTTCTAGGACTTTGCCATGGCAGGAATCCGAATAGGCACGCTCTATACTGAGAACAAAGACCTGGTGGAGGCTTTGGCCCAGCTGGGCTCGTTCCACGGTATCTCCGGAACCACCCAGCACCAGGTTGCACAGCTTCTTCGGGACAGAGGTAGGGAGCAAAGCTTCACATGCGATAGTGGGAACACACAGCAGTACCTGCGTTAGATTTACTGCAAATACGACTGGGAAAATAGTCCTGGTTTGGGTAAAAACAAGTCAGAATTCACACAAATACAATCAGCACTTCTGCCATAAGTTTTGGCTTAAATACATCAATACAAAGCTTTTTAGCTCTTCACATTTGCTTTATTTGCTTGGGGCTAGCATGGGGCTCGGCAGTGCTTCACGCTTGTGACGCTGTTTACATTTGCACTTCCCCGGTTACCACATCGCGTTGTGTTGCAGAGTGGATCGACAAGGAATTCCTGCCTGAGAACAGACGCAGACTGAGAGCTGCTTACGACTACCTGACAGGAGAGCTGAAGAGCATGGGCATCCCCCACCTGGTCAGACCTGCTGCACTGTTCGTCTGGGCCGACCTCAGAAAGGTAATAACCCCCAATAAAGGTTAAGTGTCTGGGCTTAAAGGTCTTTGATGCCACAGATAACACAGTTATTTGGTGGTCTTGATGTGCGTGTTGTCTCAGCACCTCAGCGCGTCATCCTTTGAGGAGGAGTTGTCTCTGTGGAGGTGTTTTCTCAGACACAAAGTGGTGTTAAGCTGCGGTCAGGCCTTTTCCTGCTCGGCGCCGGGCTGGTTCCGCATCGTCTTCGCGGACCAACAGCACCACCTTCATCTCGGTCAGTTAGTTGTGTTTGAGAAATGCTGTGAGGCTGTTATTTTTATTATGCTGATTCCATACGTATTTTCATCATCGTCAGGCATGAAACGAATCAGAGAAGCATTAAAAGAAGTAAAAGACATAAGTATCAGCCCTGATTCACACTGCATTAAAGGAGGCAGCGAGGCGAGGAAACAGCCAGTGAAAGAGGACAGTGACGACTCGGACAATACCACGACTGTGAATTCAACATCCTCACCCCAAAGCAAGTCACCAGACCAGCTGACGGAGGAGGATATTCCCGTTCCAGGCACAGGCTTGATGGCCACCGAGGAGCTCGACTGCCAAGCGTCAAAGCCCTCAGAGGGTCTGGACGCACTTATTGGTACCCTCAGGCACCAGATCCGCTCCTCCGATTGGCTGGAGAAAAACACTCCGGAGCTGTCTGCCGGGGAGGACCCAGAAATTCTCGATGTATTTAAGGCCCTGCTTCAAAGAGCCAGAAAGTGAGCTTAACGCGGGATAAACAGGCATGAATGTAGCTGCCAAATACTGAGAGGCATCCTCCGTGCTCCCCGTGGCAATGAGCAAAAGCTCGACGCAAACACCTGACAAAAGGGCCTGATACCTGTTTTTAAGGAGCGGAGGACAAACAGCGTCTGAGAGCCGGTTTAACAGGGGAGAGGACGAGAAGCAATTCAAGGCACGGCCGGCGTGGATGAACTGGGGAGCGCTTCTCAGGCTGCATCGCCAGGCTTTAATTTGAAGCTGCTAATGGAGACGGGTGTTTGTTTGTGCACTCGAACTCCCAGCGAGAGCCGAAAGTAGATCAACCAAAATGAATCGCATTCTATTTTCAGACATTTGAGGTGTCTCAGCCTGATCTGATTGTAAATCTTTATTATTGTGATCTCATGCACTTTATTTTGCCAAACCACACAGTCCTTACTGTAAAGCTAATAAATTTAAAAAGATGAATCGGCATGTGTGCTTTATTCGGAGAGAATCTGACTTCTGTTCCTTTTGCAGGGTGCATTTCAGTGCTTTTAGGTGGTCTGTGGGCGCCGTCTCATAGCAACAAAGGAAAGCGAAGGGGGCGGCGGTGGTTGTGTGACGGAGAGGAGAGAAGGCTGACGTTCAATGCCACATCGGCCGCAACCTGGTGTGACCCCCCGCGCAAAAACGAGAGTGGGATTTCCTTAAATGTCTCATCTCACATAACAACCCGCTCACGTTCCCCCCCACATAGTTTCCCTCTTTCATAAAAACAAGTGTCTCATTTGCTCATTCCTGTTACAAGCAATCAGATTTTTTTTTGTTTTTAAACTTCTTTTACGGTTAAAAGATTATTCCCCCTTCTAGCTAAACTTCTGCTTCCTGATTTGCAGAATAGTTTATTTTGGTGCTTTCACTTTCTCTGCAGTCGGGGCATCTCTTTGCAGAATTGAGTGGGAAATTTGAGTGCTTACGGGGGGGAGTTTCCGTTGCAGCAGAGGCGGAGTAAAGGGGCTTGTGGTCATGGGCGAGTACAAATAACGTGTTGAGAGTGTGTGTACAGTCGTGCTACAGTAGCAAACAACACTATCGGTTCCTCTGCTCTTTGTCCTGTTCTGCTTCTACACACAGATTTCCTTCCACTTACTGTATCAGCAGCAAAGGTAAGAGGTCCTATTTTATTTTACATGAGAAAAGCTTGTAAGTGATGTAAATGACGAAACCTGTGTTTTGTCTCTCAGAGGTTGGGAAACATGGGCTTCCCGGAGCTGGATGACGCCGTCAGCCGCTTCAGGTTTGCTCAGTCCTGTCTGGGGCTGCTGGGATGCCTGTGCGTGTGCTACGCCGTGTGGACGCCGCACTGGCTCAACGGGAGAGGACTCTGGTCCGAGTGGAACAACACTATCAGCGAGGAGTCGCATCGCGAGGCTGCCGCCGTCAACGGTGAGCGGCCGCTCCCCTCATTCCCGTCTCTGACATGTTCATAGCCATCGCTCTGGGTCAAGGGGTCGGCGGACGGCGCTGTGCTGAGTAGAATCCGTCAGCAAAAGCAATGAGGCATAATAGAGTGTTGTAGCCCGATGGTGCAGCCACAGAGCGTGCTTTAGCTGGGTCTCTGAGGGACTCTCCAGAGGGGATAAATACGAGGAACAGCGTCTGAAACGAGCATCACTGTCAGCACTGAGCGAGTCGGAGCTCGCAGTACATTCCTTGCACTGTTGCTTAAGGCACATGTGCTTAAATCATCAGAAATCTGGTCTTTGCCATTGGAGGTTTTTCATTAGTTAGTTTTTTTCCACTGACATTATTCTTATTATTATGCAAGCAGACTTTAAGAGTCAGTATAACATAGTGTTTGGGCTGTGCAGGGAGGTTGAAGTTATCAGGTTTATTTAAAATAGAAGGTTATTGTATAATTATAGAATGATTTATTATGTAATATAATATTATATACTGTAATGTTTCATGTATTTAACTACAGTCTAGATTTCTCCAGATAGATTTTAAACACACACAGGCACTTGAGCAAACAGAAAACCAAGTAATACAATGAGAGTGTGAGACTGTGCCGAGGTAGATTAGAACCGCATGGAGGCCTTATGGAACATATAACACAGAGTTTAATCAGATAAACAAGCCGAAAGGTTCCAACAAACATTGCTTCAGCCCGGGTGCAGGTGTGGTTTTCTTTTCTATTTATATTTCTATGGTCACAGACACAGATAGAGGATAAGACGCCCATACATTAGCTGTGCCAGTAATGGATGGAGCTGTTAACGCTAAGTGAAACCACCAGCTGGACATTGTTAAGTCAATAAAAGTCCCCCTGTCACGTTTTGCTTTCTTTATTACGCTGAAACTGCTTCAGAACGAGCCGTGTGTGGGATGAGATCAGCTCACACCAGTGGGACAGAAAGTACAGAAACTTCAGACGTGACTCCGGGTGCTTTTTGTCGAGGGCCATGCGACGCATGCGGGGGAATCCATGTGTGTCGTCGCCGTAGCGCGGCCGTACCCGGTGGTGGATAACGGCGGGCCGTAACCGCTGCGTTCGTGTCTTCCAGCGGTCGAAGCGGAGCGAGTGTTCGGCCTGGTGTCCTTCCTCATCGCTCTGAGCACCGGCGTGCTGTGCCTGGTGTTCGCCCTCTGGTGGACGTCTCGGACGGTGCGCTCCTACTCCAACACTCGCTCTCTCCTCCTGGCAGGGCAGGCCCTCTACCCGTCCACGCTGCTGCTGCTCACCATGGCCTCCACAGGTAACCGAGCCTCCAAGCTTGGGTTCATGCCGCTCAGTGAGCGTCCGCGACGTTTAGGTTTGACCGCTTTTCCCTGCGCTCGGCAGGTTTCTTCTTCCTCTTCAGCTGGTCCCTCTTCACGTATCAGCACCGCGAGGAGATCGGCGGGGACCCCTCCGGCCTCGGCGCCTCCTACTGGCTGGGGGCCGTGGGCTGGGTCCTGCTGCTGGTTGTGGAGACGGCGGTGTTCGTCGCCGAGCGCTCCGTGGTGCCAGACATCCTGCCGGACCTGGAGGAGGCCGTGGAGGCCTGGAGGATTTCCTCTCAACTCAAAGCCGCCAAACGCGCCGCCGACTGGAGCGGGGAGATGAAAAGGTGACGGGAACATTAAAAAAACGAACGGATCCACGCAACCGGACTGAATATTAATGACACGAACGAATTGAAAGCCAGGGAAACCGGTGACCATACTTTACTTTGACACACTACAGACCGATAATAGTGGCTGAAGAACTAACCATCAAATGTGAGCACTGTCTCCTGAGGAGCCGCTCGTTAAAGGTCAACGCTCATGAACATCTGTCCAGGTGCTTTTTGAGTAGCTGCTGCCAATGTGATGACACTGTCAGTATTTTTCTACCAGAGATGATATTTATTTATGAAAATGTTATTTTACCTAACTCTGCGCGTAAACAGACATGTCGGCTTGCTTTCTCTTGATCATGCATCCAAATGTATGATGGGTAATAAATAACATGTGGTTTACATCTACGTCTGACTATGGTTATGCTATGTTGTCCAAAACATTGAAACAAGCGTCTCAGTCCCTCTCGCTCCTGAAAGGTGATAATTAAACAATGGGAACGTGAGCGCTCCCATCTTACGACGCTACACTGCCTGGACAGCTGTCCCACACAGGTCCGCCAGGAGCTGCATGTGTAGTGAAGCAGAGTGTTTGCCAGCCAGTCCTACATCTGTCTCCTCTGTGAAACACTTACCTCATGCATTTCCAGCTCTGCAGAGCGTTTGGAACAGACAACAGACTGCCTCCAAAGTCCTTATTTACTGTTTTCCTCACACGCTCCCGGGAGGAGAGGAAACACTCCGGCGCTGGCCCGCTCATGTTTATGTTCTCAACCTGCCAAAGTATGGGGAGAATTAAGTGGCTCCAGCTCCGTTAATTGGGTGTTAATCAGGTGTTGCTCTAATTAAAAGGCAGTTCCGCCCTATTGGGCCCTGGTAATGAGTTTGTTATTAAATCCACTGAGGATTTTTGTCTCTTTTTCAATTTACCAACAGGGTAGTGCTTAATTGCTGTGTAAATGAGGGGAATGTCCTTGAAGGTCGTCTTGCATCAGCACGCGATCCATGAACAGTTGTTCCAATGAGCTCTTCCCATTCGAACTCCAAACCCATTCAATTCACTACGTGTTGACGTCCGGCTGGACGAATAGATAACCTACGCTGGATTGTAAATAAAACTACAAGCAGACTTTGTTTTTTCTTTTTATGCAACGTTGCTTTTATTCCCCTTTGGGTCTTTGAAAGCACCGCAATCTTTTACAATTTCACACACAAACCGTTCACTTTTGGACCCTCGCCACCGGCAGCGATGCTCTTTCACCTTCCGCCGAGGAACGGACCAAAGGTTGAGAACAGAGATAAAAGATGAGAGACAGGCGAAATCATAGAGGACGGAAAGAAAGAGATAGTGAGACGTTTAGGCACAAAGCACGAAATGACAGATGAATGGGGGTGTGTGTGTGTGTGTGTGTGTGGGGGGGGGGGGGGTTACACAGAGATAGACAGGTGGCCTGATAGGCGCTGAGAGATCGGAGGTGCTGATTGTTGAAGGGCATTTGCTACAGAGACGCGAGTCCGAGAATGGCACCGGTCCTGATCCGGTCCGCTGACCTTTTGCTTTCGCCGTCCCGTCTGCGGCTCGGCAGAACACGACCTGGGCCCAAGCGCCGCTCTTCATAGCAATTAGAGAGCAATTACGCGGCCGCGTCCCGCTAATTGTGCCGCACCGCCGCATTGCAGCCGCTCGGTCGCTGCGTTCGACCCGGATAAATAAATAAATAAACAAACCAAAGCGTCTGTAATCGTATTTTTTGACGGCGTGTTTGTATTTTACAGAGACAGGAAGACAAACGGGCTGTTTTCTCTTCATCCTTTTGGTGGTGCTGGTGTAACATTGATATCTCCTGCACTGAAATTTGGCAAAATGCTGGAGACATTGCTTTCATTTAAGTAATGAAATCACAAAAAAACCCTCTGTGTGTATACGTCAGTGTGTTTGTGTTGGGTTTTTATTTGGGAGGTAGACAAAGGGTGATTAATATTGTGGAGCATATTTCGGAGGATTCTGGGCCACAATGCGCTGGACTACTTAATAAGTCAAGTTTTATTTGGCTCGACGTGGGAGCGTGATGAATTATGAAATAAAGCGAGGACGCCGAGCTTTTCGCAGCTTTCCTTCTTTATGGTTTACATAATTCACTCAGAACATTTGTAACTTCCCTGACAGGTTATTGCTGTTGGCTTCAAAGTGAAGACAGGCAGGAAGTGCTCAGCGCAGACAAGGCAGTTGGGGAGAAACCGACATAGAGATGAGAGGAGGCGCGAACAAAGGTGCGGAGGGGATGTCACACGACGGCGTCGCACTGGACGCTGACGTGCAGGGTGCTGCGTCGCCCCGAGCGCTCTGACTCCCTCTGACTTCCTCTGACTCACAGACTTGACCGCCGCACTGTCATCAGCATAAGTGGGCGCTTTTTGAAAACGGAGGAATCGGGACAATTTGATGTCTCAGAAACAGAGAGGGGGACGGACGCCCGGTGTCCTTCACTCGCTCCTCTTGGGTGGTGTGTGTGTGTGTGTGGGGGGGGGGGCGTCCCGTCTGCGGAATCTGCAACGAGCCCCTGCTCTGTGTGACTGACGTCCCTCCCGGACCGCCCCCGCCGATTACATTCCCCCAGCGGCACCGGGCGCGGAGGGCACGCGCGGAGCGGACTCTCTGCTCCGCTGCTGGATGCGGTCGGCTCCGGCTGCCGACGCCCACAACCTCGTTTTTGTGTCCGCACTCGGGGAGCCGCTGCGCGCGCACACGTGTGGCCGCCGGCGCGCCTGTCGGTAAGTGGCGTCGCCGCCTCGGACGTCTGGGTCCAGACAATGAAGCCGTAGTCCCGTCCTCGTCGCTCCATTCATCCCTGAGCGTCTGCAGCCTCTTATCTCTGTGTGACCAAGGAAATTAAATTACAAATACAATCACTCGGTGCCAGTTTCTTCAACAGTGAGCCTCTGTTTTGCATATAGAGTGCGCTTGCTTTGGAGACATGTTGTGTGAAGTTACTTATTGGCCTATTTACGATAATGGGATCTGCTCCACTAGTGGAGTCACACATACCTTTTCACAATGACAGTGAATGGCACGAGGAAGTGAAGCGAGAGGAGGCTGAGGGGGCAGAGAAAGAGTATAAAAGACAGACAATTTAGCACGGCTGAATAATCTGGAAAAGTATGAGGAGGTGTGTGAGAACGAGGAGACGAATAGACTCTCTGCCAGTCGCTCAGGCGGTGTTGGAAACTGCTCTGTTATTGCTTTGTGTTTACTTTGGGTTTATGCACAATGCAGCGTCTGCACAGGCGGCGGAGACGCGGCCTCCTCAGCGTGAGCTGATCTCAGACCAGTGGTCTGATCCACACAGGCCGGAGGCCTAATGAGGGTTCACCGAACGTCAGCAGCTTTTTCCGGTCCTGTGAGATATCACCTGCGCTTGATAGAGTGGTCCCGAATGGACGTGAACGTTTACGGATCCGCCCAACGTCCGTCCGTCCGCACAGACACGGGCGGCGCCGGCTCCATTCCGCACACGTCGGCCCGGATAAACAGCCTCAATCTCTCCCCCTCACGCTGTCTCTCCTGGAGGTCTTTCGCAAGAAAAGGGAGAGGATGAAAACCTGCGTCTATCGGAACGATGCGCCTCCTGCGGGAGCCAGAATGGAAAGTTGGTAAAAAGGAGTGAGGGGAGTATGAATAGAAAAACAGTATTTTTATCATTGTTATTATAAGGAGGCCATCGCAGGCCTCCCTCGCCTCCTTCCCCTATTCCCTGTTCAGTTAGGAATTCATTTGCTTATGCAAAGTTATATTCACTTGTACTGAGACGCGGGCCGATGCAGAACGGGGCGGGCGAACGCCGCACGCCCTCCAGTCCGGCCCGATCACTCCATCCTCTCCGGCGGCGGCGGCGTCGGACTCTGCTCTCAAACAATCACTGTTTACGTCTGCTTCGGCGCTCATGGGGCCGGCGGCCATCGTGGCCCTCGCCACCAGCTGGTTGCCGCGGGAGCCCGGAGTGGTAAAATAATGGCTCCCCGCTGGATGGTGTGAAACATTGTGATGACTGCTTGATAAATGCTCCACCGCCCGGGCTCCGGCTCCAATAGTAATTTCTCCCTCCAACTGGCCCGGCTGCCAAATGACAACCAACTCCCCACCTATCCGCGGCATCCTTCACCGCCAACCCTTCACCTCCTATAATTACTGTACTCTATAAGTCGGGTTTAAGACCAGTCACTCTAAATCAGCCCTGAATTGGTGCATGTTACTGTGCCCATTGTTCTCTTGTCTGAGCTCTGGCAGCACTTGTGCAGAAAAGGGCATGGCTGTCCTGGCATTTCCTATAATGGACTTTTTAGTTAAAAGACAGGGAAATAATAAGCAGATCTACGTGTGGGAAAAGAGCTCTTTGTGTTTGGTGGGAAGTTAAGACCAGGGACAGCTGGGGGTTAGAGTTGACAGACAACAGAACTGCTCTTTTCACACTCCTTGACACATAATGGGGCCAATCTTTCTCTCTACATCTCTCCCTAGTGGCCATGATTTGCTCATTACATTGATGGAGGGGGACCAGGGGAGGGCGAGCGGAATGGAAAGAGGGGAAAAAGTCCAGTCGGGAGACAAACAGTGGAGAATTTACTGCAGCAAATTCACTCTTACTCTCGTTTATTTCGAGAACTGCGCGAGCGCAACCCGCCTATTAAGGTGTTTGAAAACCTCATCCCTCCGCGGAGGCCGAACATGTGAAATCCCGCGCTGTTTGCGCGCCGCTATCCTTCGGCTGACAGACCTTCTGTGTAAACCGGCGCCAGGCAGCGCGATGAAAGCGGCGTAAGACGCGGTTAAACACGGGATGAGGCGGGATGCGCGCGTGACTGTCGCTCGCGCGGCGTCGAGGGGACGTCTCCTCAATCAGGGAAATCTACATTTAATTAACACAGAATTAAAGAGCATTGTTATTTTGATTAAAGACACTGATTCCGAGGCACCCACTCTAGTGCTCCTGAATCCGGCTCAGGGTTCAATTCGTTTGCGTTGCTGCGAGTGGATCAGCAGCCATCTGGATTGTCGGCTCCGACGCAGGTCACGCGTTTCAGCCGCTCCCGCGGAGCCCCCGCGACGTCGCCCCGCGTCTGTCGCCGCGTGCCACTCACCTGCACGCGGTCTACCTCGCTGAGGTCATAGGATTAGTCGTTTTGCAGGAAGGGTTTGTAAGTAGACACTTGCAGTTTCCTGCAGCTTAAGTCGTGCTGTATTGTCTACGTCCGCACAGCGGAGGAGACGGATGGGAGCGGCCCAACACCCAAATAGCAGAACCAATGGATGCAGCCCCAAGACGAGACTATCCAATAAAAAGAATATTTGTATAGCCGGACGCGGAAGAGATTGTGGTGTCAGGCTGTCGGCGGCTTTTTGGAGGAGGAGGAGGAGGAGGAGGGGGTGATTTGTGATTTGTAGAAGCTGTGATGTTGTGGTGTGACTCCGCTCTCTGTTAAAGCTCCATCAGTCAGGACGAGCCGACAGCCAGCGCGGCTGAGTCATACGGGGTTACGAGAGGCCGCGAGACAGCATCGCTCAGCCCCGCTGTCCTCTCGCTGTCACCGCGCGATCGCGAGCGCGCGGAGCCGCTGTACAGACGCGGGCGCGCGGGGCGGTAATTAATCACCGCGTCGGAATAATCGCATAATTGATTATTAGGAAATCGCGCGGTAGGGGTGGGGGGTGGGGGGGCGTCAGGCAGATGGGAAAAACAAGACTCTGAGGGGGGAGGGGGGGGGGGAGGTTGGCTGGTGGGGGTGAGGGCTTCTCACCAGCGGGTAGAGTTGACGAATGGCTCTGCGCTGAAGTCTTGAGTACTCATCCACCAAAGAGTGACTTGAAGTGAAGGATGGACGAGGCCACCGGCTCCCGGGGATGGAGGAGGAGGAGGAGGAGGAGGAGGAGGAGGAGGAGGCTGTTGCACGCGCTATGAAAACGCAATTAAAAATTTGCATACCAACTGCTCCGCGTACGGCGCAACACAATATACGAGCGCAGTGCCCTCCTTAGGCCGAGTATAATCACAGAGAAGCCCACGGTACGTTCTTCGTGACATTTAGAAATACCGCGCTGAAACTTTTCTCAAACCACGTGGACCACGCTGACATTTTATCCCCCGCGATGAAGACGAGGACGCTCCGCTATTCATTCACTGCCCGCGTCCTCCTATAGAGCGTTGCTCCGTCATTCTGTCGAACCTTTGGCTTATAAAGTTATGCCCGGAAGGCTCGAGCGGCTCCCCTCCTCTTCATCGCAATCAGCCCTAAGCCCCTTTGTGTTCTCTTCCCGCAGCTAAGCCGGTTATCCCGCGCAACTGCTTCGTCCCCGTTCTCCGTCTTTCACCTCTTACACCTTCGCTTTTGTTCCCTTCCTCTCGCGTTTTACGCGCACGGACCCGGAAGTGAGATTATTCCGACGTTTCTCAGTAATGGATTAGTAGGACAGCTACACGCAGACACATCCACACGCGCGCCTTCCACTGTGCGCACACCTGCTGCACGCACGCGCACGCAAACCCCGCCCCCCTCCCCCCCCCACTCCTCCCGGTGCGCGGTGTCAGTTCGGTGGTGCGTCGCCGCTTCCAGCGTGTCCTCCAATCCCCGCGGGGCCCGCTCCCCGCGTCCACAACACTCCGCTCCGCTCCACGCCAGGTGGCTGTCTCCACGAGTCGTCTCCCCCATAAATCAGCCTGTCTTTGAGTTGATCAATAACAAGTCAATTAGCAGGCGCGGGGAGATGCGGGTCTCGGGGGGGTCGCCGCTTGTTTGTCAGGCGGACATCTGCGGACCCGTTGCTGCCTGAACCGGGCTCTGCGCGTCGTTTACCTTGCGGCTACCTGGCTCTCATAAATCTAAATATCAACTATAAATAGGCTCGCGACATCTTGCTACAATCCATCATTTGCCTGTTGTTGGATGCGTGATGCGTCGTGCGTTCAGATCTCCCTGCTGTGACTGAGACATTTTACTTTTTGCTCTAACTTTCCTCTATTTTCCTTCAACAATTCTAGGTGAGACTGCCACAGAGACGCCCCAGCGACTGCTCGTGCCGCGTGGGGTCACGCGCCGCCATATGTGCCAGATAGAAGCCGCGACGCCTGCCAGCCTCCGTCGCGCTCCTCCGCTAAGCCGAATGGGCCGGGAGAAACCCAGTTGTTGCCTGGTGCCCACTGACTGCGCATCTAATCACTTGGCTGGCGAATCCGAAGCAACAGCAACAGGCTCCCGTGGCGAATACGCCAGATTAATTCCCTGGATAATTACAGACAAGAATGATCTCGGGCAAATACTCCCCATACCTACTGAGACATTACATCAAATGATGCTGTCTAATTAGAGCTCGTTGTGGCGAGTGAGGAAGAGCGATAGGCGCTGGGGAGGAATGAATGAAATGCGCTGCTTTGGCGCTTTACTCTGGGGAGAAGATGTGCCGATAAGAGCTGCAGAGGTGACAATACAATCTGATTGGTCCGCAGTAAAAAGGAACTGTTTCATTGGTAAACCTTTATTGTCCTGCTGCGCTAATTAGCAGCAAAGTTTCTGGGCTTTTACCAAAATTTGTTAGGAATTATTATTATTTAAATATTTCCATAAAAGGTTGGCCCAATTTGCACTAACCACAAGGGAAATTCTTTGAAAAAAGTAGTTTCTATATTTTCTATATACTTATATTATACTTATATTTAACCACTTTTATAGGAGACATCAAGACAATGATTCTTAAACTCGTCATTTTTCATTTTTTGGATCTGCTTATTCAGCGGCCTTTATCATTTAGCCTGAGTTCTAATAAAAATATGTATCGCACAAAACTGTAAATGTATTATTGATTTCATTTTTCCTGCAAATGAGTCAAATTCGGACTCACTTGAAATGCATCAAGTTGTCTTCATTCTTACGGACTGAATTCATCTCATGATTCATGATTAGAGCCAACGTGTTGACCACATAAGAGCCAATTAGGTGCTATGAAATTATGAGGTACGTACTTTATCAATCAATTCATAACTTTATTACATTTAAAAATAGTATGAATAGAGATATGCCATCAATTCTAGGTATGAACCTGATAATACTCCTGACTCAACGGTGCAGCGTTTGGAATTACATCAACAGTGACAAAAGTTCTCCTCATGAACTTACTGTTGTTTCCTACCAGTTGTCTCTAGTGTTTTGCACACAGGCTTGTTGTCGCCTGCTGGCACCATCACTATAGTAACTAACAGTCACAGAACCATTTCACCAAACGGACTCACTTTTGTATTTCACCACGGTGATGACTGCACTCTGACCTGCTGCTGCGTCTGTGTTTTGAGGGTTTATCACTGTCACAACAATCACACATTAATCCACTACTCTGTGTTTGTGTGTTATGTCTCTACATTTCACAGAATATGGCCCTCTGTCAGAGTGAGGCCACCTGAATGAGGCGAGCCAGCAGATAGATGCGAGGAAGGGGGAGATAAAGGTGACACCGAGTGTCTCCAGCTGAGGATCAGTGTGTTGTGGTAAAAAGTTGTTTGCTCTGGGTGTGCTGTTGGATTTCGTACAAGCGCATGTTTGCAACTGTGCTTTGGGGTTGACCTTGTTTTTTTTTTTTTTTTGAATCAGCTGCCTGTATCAGGTGGCAGGAATTGACTGTTGGAATCCCATCAAAGGGAGGGTATAAATACAAGACACAAGGAGACAGACAGCAGCAATTCCCCCTGTATGGAGCCATAACTCCTGGTAACAGATGCTCCAAGCTGTGACAGACTCGAGCATATACAGTGTGTGTAGTGTTGTTGGACCTTGCTCCAGGGCTTCCCCTGTGCGCCCATGCAGAAAAGACCCCCAGGGGAGCTCACGCCAGCTGACACTGAAAAACAAGGTAAGAGCCCAGCTGACACACACACACACACACACACACACACACACACACACACACACACACACACACACACACACACACACACACACACACACACACACACACACACACACACTGGCTCAGCTGTTTATCTCAAAGGAGAGTTCAGCATGTGAAATACACACAAAGCTCGGAAATGAAGGAGACGGCCAGAGCTGAGCCTCTCGGGGAGAAAAAGTGGTGAGCTGGGAGATGGATGGATGCGAGATGCCTCGGTTTGTGCACTATAGGTGTGCAATGGTAAGTCCTGGCAAAGGATGGAATGCCTTCCAAGACTGTTTGATTGCTTTATTGTCTGAACTGGTAATGAAGCCTGTGTGGGAGGGCATGACATAAGGTCTGTCAGTGCAGCAGCATCACTGATCTTATCTACAATAAGAACACTTGGCTGTTGAAATATGACCCCTGAATCGAATGTTTTGTCTAATATTTAGTGATCTTTATTCAATATGACGTTTTGCTTGTTTTCTTTCTGCCTCTGTTTGGTCAATATCTATGTATTACAAAATATGTTCCCTGTGCTGCCGCTGCATTTAAAATGCCAGTCAGAGGTCCCAGGGCTCCAATTCTCTCTCCAGCCAAGAAAATGACTAATATAAATGATTGACAGCCTTGCAGGGATAAGGTTGCCCATTTAGCAAACTTGCCGTGTGAAAGGAAAAAAAGTCAAAATGGCTCCCAGAGCGATGAGACTGGAGATGAGAGAGATGAAGATTTTGGTACTGTATTGATCCGCCAGTGCTTGTCTCATGCATTTTACACAAGATCTAAATGCCACTTACAATATAATACAGCGCTCCAGGTCAGGCCTTGCTACTCTCTGTTCAGTGGGATTTCAGGATGCTTTATGTATAAATTCAACAGGAGTCAAGTAAAGCCGTTAGATAGTGTCTTAGGCTGAGCTCTGAGAAGGTACTAGGGATAAAGAGGATTTGAACCTTCAATTCTTTTTCTCTGTATCAATTCATGAGCTTATTATGAGCAGCTGAACCTTTTTTTAATACCTCTCCTCTCGTCTCGTCTCGTCTCCTCTCTAGGTGGTATCATGGATGAGGAGAGCCTGCAGACAGATGGCTCCGGCAGATCCTTCATTCCAGCTGAGCTCCAGCCCCCCCACTCTAAGTACTCTCAGTGGAAGTTCAAGCTTTTTAGGGTGAGGTCCATGGAGAAGGCCCCGCTGCCCGGTGAGACGCAGACGGAGCAGGGAGCCTTGCTGGGACTCCCACCTCCTGCGGCTCCAGATGTTGAGTTAGGCTGCAACGTGGGTCCAGGGAGTGTGATGAAATTATGCCTTGGGGGGAAAAGCAAGGAAAATGTGGAAGGGCCAGGCCAGAGGGTCGATATGAAACTGCAGGAAATGGACACCCACATGACCCACCTCAGGTGATCACACGCCCTGTGAAGTTAAACCCACACTAAATGGTAGAAATCTTTACTTTGTTAAACTAATGTTATGAATTTTATTTTTATTAAGGGGTCTCTGCCGTTTATGTGGCCTGGTCCTGAGAAAAGTCAAAGGACCGGTGCATGAGGTTCATGGAGCCCTTGATGAGGTGAGCAGAGGTGCTCTGCGCAAAATGGGCTGCAAGTTCACAAGCTGGCCAGAGGTCATCCAGAAAGTCTTCAAAGTGGAAGTGACAGACGACACCGAATCTGTCCACCCTCTGTCCTTCTGCCACCGCTGCTGGATGGCGGCCATCCGAGGCGGGGGCGTCTGCAGCTTCTCCCGGACACGGGTCCCCGAGTGGAAACCCCATTCCTCGCTGTGTCACCTTTGCTCCCCTAGGAAGGCTTCATTCCAGCGGACTGGGAAGAAGAGGCGGAAGACCATCCCCAGAGCTCAGAGCCTGGCAAAGAAGACCAAGGGGGAGCACGGCGAAAGCATCGCCGTTGGCGAGAGGAGAGCTCTGAGGCCGTTCGGAGACCGCCATCACAGTCCGGCGCTGCGGGGCTGGAGGAAGTCCAGCCTTCAGCGAGAGCAATGGATGAGGAACATCACCCGCTGCCAGAAAGACCACCTGAGCACCAAGCTGATCTCTGATAAACTCCCTGTGGACTTTGTCTTTTCTTTCACCTGCCTGGTGTGCGACCACCTGCTATCCGATCCGGTCCAGTCCCCCTGCGGGCACCTCTTCTGCCGTGGCTGTATCATAAAATATAACCACGTTCTGGGACCTCACTGCCCGGGCTGCAACTTGCCCTGCGCTGCTGACGATCTCAGCCCGCCTGCCAAAGCCTTCTTATCAGCCCTGCATTCGCTGCCCCTGCTCTGCCCCCAGGGCGAGTGCGGCGAGCAGGTGAGGCTCGACTCCTTCAAAGCCCACTGTCTGGACCACGAGCTGGGCCGACACCAGGGGAGCCGGCAGCCGGCGGAACTCGACGGTTACCTCCTGGCCAATAAGGGGGGGCGGCCGCGCCAGCACCTGCTGTCGCTGACCCGCCGCGCCCAGAAGCACCGGCTGAAGGATCTGAAGAACCAGGTGAGGCTGTTCGCGGACAAGGAGGAAGGCGGCGACCTGAAGTCCGTGTGCCTGACGCTGTTCCTGCTGGCGCTGCGATCCGGGAACGAGCACCGGCAGGCGGACGAGCTGGAGGCCATGATGCAAGGTAAGAGGCGATAATCGGGGGTTTTGTTTAATTAACATAACCCACCGCAGCCAAGAAACTGGGACACAAACACATTCGAATGATTAGTGTTTGCTCATTAATGCCTCAGAAGAATGCAGTCATCTCATACATACCAATGAGCTACAGGGGGAGAGAGACAACTCTCCCTTGATTCTGATTAGAAAGTATTTTACCATTGTCCATCTCAGCCCCTGCTCAGCTCTCTCCCACACACTCGCTCTCTGTCTGCCTGTCTGTCACTCTCTCATTCTCACATTCCCTTTAATGCACAATAGCAACTCTTGTGAAGGGGCTGTTAGAATCAAAACAACATCAGCAGCTCTTGTATCTACAAATTACGCAGACAGCACCATCCCCCTCCCTGGGGACCAGAAGCCAGCTGGTGTCTGTTTTCATCTGCAGCCAATACATCACTTTCGCCAGCTTCTCTCCGTCAGCCCTCCGTCCCCTCGTAACATTTGAAAATTAGGAAATATTGGATTTTGTAATCACAGGCTCGCGGGCGTCTGACGATAATGCATTAAAATTTGGATGCTAAGTTCCAGATTCTCTCCGTCTCATTGTATAAACGGCTCCGAATGCAGGGGATCAGATGAAGCCCTCCCGCACGCTGCATTCCTTTCCAAAGCATTAGAAATGGGCTTGCACAGTTTGGTGTTAAATAATTCTCTTCATGTTTTTAATCCATTCCTCTCACTTTCCCTTTATATCTCTGTTTTCATATTGCCTCTCTCTGCCGCTCTCTGAAGCTTACCCCCCTTTCATTTTCTGTCCCTCTGCAGGCAGAGGCTTTGGACTGCATCCCGCAGTGTGCTTGGCCATTCGGGTCAACACTTTCCTGAGCTGCAGCCAGTATCACAAAATGTACCGAACTGTCAAAGCCACCAGTGGCCGCCAGATCTTTCAGCCCCTGCACACCCTGCGAGCCGCCGAGAAGGAGCTTCTCCCCGGCTTCCACCAGTTTGAATGGCAGCCAGCTCTGAAGAATGTGTCTGCATCTTGCAATGTTGGCATCATTAATGGGCTCTCCGGATTTGCTTCCTCCGTGGACGACTCCCCGGCTGACACCATCACTCGGCGGTTTCGCTATGATGTGGCACTGGTGTCGGCATTAAAGGATCTGGAGGAGGACATCATGGAGGGGCTGAGAGACAGCGGCATGGAAGACAGCGCTTGCACCTCGGGCTTTAACGTCATGATCAAGGAGTGCTGCGATGGCATGGGTGATGTCAGCGAGAAGCACGGCGGCGGGCCGGTTGTTCCCGAGAAGGCCGTGCGCTTCTCTTTCACCGTTATGTCTGTGTCGATCCTGGCAGATGACGGTAAGGAGGAGGTTGCCATCTTCACTGAGCCAAAGCCGAACTCGGAGCTTTCCTGTAAGCCCCTTTGTCTGACGTTTGTGGATGAGTCGGACCACGAGACGCTCACCGCCGTGCTCGGGCCCATTATCGCAGAGCGAAAAGCCATGAAGGAGAGCAGGCTCATCCTGTCCATAGGGGGTCTGCTTCGCTCCTTCCGCTTCCACTTCAGGGGCACGGGATACGACGAGAAGATGGTTCGCGAGATGGAGGGACTCGAGGCCTCGGGGTCCAGTTATATCTGCACCTTGTGCGACTCGAGTCGAGCGGAGGCCTCGCAAAACATGGTGCTGCACTCCATCACCCGCAGCCACGACGAGAATCTGGAACGATATGAGATATGGAGGACCAACCCGTTCTCCGAGTCGGCGGAGGAGCTGAGAGACAGAGTCAAAGGGGTCTCTGCCAAGCCCTTCATGGAGACCCAGCCCACTCTGGACGCGTTGCACTGTGACATTGGCAACGCCACAGAGTTCTACAAAATCTTCCAGGACGAGATCGGGGAGGTGTTTCAAAAGGCCAACCCCAGCCGGGAGGAGCGGCGCAGCTGGAGGGCAGCGCTGGATAAACAGCTGAGGAAGAAGATGAAGCTCAAGCCCGTAATGAGGATGAATGGGAACTACGCCCGCCGGCTAATGACCCTGGAGGCGGTGGAGGCGGTGTGCGAGCTGGTGCCCTCAGAGGAAAGGAGGGAGGCCCTACGGGAGCTGATGAGGCTCTACCTCCAAATGAAGCCCGTGTGGCGCTCCACCTGCCCAGCCAAGGAGTGCCCCGACCAGCTGTGCCGCTACAGCTTTAACTCGCAGCACTTTGCTGACCTGCTGTCCTCCACCTTCAAATACCGCTACAATGGCAAGATAACCAATTACCTGCACAAGACCCTGGCCCATGTGCCTGAAATCATAGAGAGAGATGGATCCATAGGCGCCTGGGCCAGCGAGGGCAACGAGTCGGCCAACAAGCTGTTCCGGCGTTTCCGGAAAATGAACGCACGCCAGTCGAAGGCCTACGAGCTGGAGGACGTGCTGAAGCACCACTGGCTGTACACCTCCAAGTACCTACAGAAGTTTATGGAGGCGCACAAGGACTCGGCTAAAGCTCTGCAAGCCACCATCGATCCAGTGGAGACGCAGGACGATGAGGACGCGTCTCTGGAGTTGAATGATTTCTGAGTTGTCTTTTCAAATGAACCCTCTGCATTGATGTTTGATTGATTTTGTGATGGGGGCTGTTCATTTTTTGGTTTACTTTATTTAACAATTAACTGATATTATTAGCAACAAATAGAAAAAGTGATGAAAAAAAACCCTTACATAATTAGTTTTTGTGCTTTGAATTAGTCATTTGCAAAACTTTTTCAAATTGACACAATTCTCTCACGTTTTTTTACAATGTGTGTGTAATTTGTTTGATTCTTCAGCTCGTCTTGCTTTTGTAAGGGTTAAAGGATTATTATAGAAGCAACACACAGGTTTTTCTTCTCTTCCTTTCAGCGGGAAAGTGCTTTTTTTATCCTCATCATCCGTGAAATATGGTGCAGGTTATTGTATTGCAAGGACCTGACACCTTTATAAATTTATACAGAGAGGATATTTATGGAAACAGATGAAAGTGCTGTAAGTCACGAAGTGGAAATTGCGTTAAAAAGACCACATTTGTGGCCACTGTATTAATATATCATTTGAGCTGGAGCAAAACGTAATCACAGAGACCCAAATGTTCTTTGTTTCGCGAGTGCCCTCTGAAAAAGATTACTTTAGTGCTTTATCGTGGGATCCCTGAGGGGCAAGAAAGACGCCAGGTCACTTTGAACCAGTTTTATCTCTTTTAGTTTTTGCACAGCGGAGGATAGATGATACTTCTTCGCATTCCTCACACAAAATAAAGCATATACTGACCTTTTTGTTGATATCATAAAAATACAGTATGGTCCATTACGGAGCTTAATACGCCGTAGAACCTCTCGCAGGCAGGGATTTTTCTTTAGTTCTGTATATAACCTGATTCTGCTTCTCGGCTGGTATTTCTTCATTGCCACAGTTGACAGAGGAGAGGGATGGGTCGCAGCTAGAAAGGCCTGCTATCAACTGATTTGTTGGCAACTTTATTGGTTTGATTGATTGATTATATTGTCTTTTTCTGTGGTCACCATTTTGAATTGTGACAGGCAATTTTGTTTTCTTATTTGATTGAATGTTTGACTTGATTTTACTGTCATGATGTCACATGGTCGCTGTAAAAATATTCACATTTTATTGGATAGTTGTCACAATTGTACAATAACATCATGTTTTGAGTGCATTATATTTCAACATGTCTCATAGTTGTTTTTGCTGTAATGAATTGCATTTCCAAAGTAATGGATGATGGATGATTCCTAATATTCCACTTGTTCACTTTCCACCATGTATATCCTCATTCAGTGTTTCCATACTACACTAAGAATCAGAGGAAGTGTTACTGGAGTTGCAGACGGCTTCTTCCAGGTGAATTATTTTGCACACTGGTGCACTGATATACCACTACTCTTACATGTGTTTGTTCTCAAACGCCAATAAGTACTTTAATATGTCTTCTGTATTTTCAATGAACCATTAAATTTGAATTTGTTTTGTCAATGTTTGACTAAAAGACAATAAAAAGACAAACATGAATTAATTTCTCTGCTTTATTAAATTTATTTATTACAATTACAGCAATAAAGACATCCGTCCTATGCGTCAGCGATTACATATTTTCACACATTCACGTTCCAGTATTTATTGGTAAAAGATTTGTCACATCAATTCATTATTCATTCGTTATTCATTAGCAATATGCACCATAATATTATATGTGTATTTGCAAATAAATAGTGCACAGTGTAAAGAAATACAAGATGATTTATCCAAAAAAACTGTTAAAATCAATTTTTATTTATTTTTTGTAGAAAGTGTAGAAATGCAACCCAGTGATGGAAACCATATCAACAACTTTTAAAATAAACATAACAAAAACTAAACAAAACTAATCTGTGTTATTGTTTCTTAGAGGATGTATGATTCATTCTTTTGCTCCAATTTGTTCTCTACACATACAGCACTGTACCTAGCACTTTAAATACAAATCATGCTTGATGAGGAGCATCTATACTTTATAATAGTGGATTCAGTCAAACAGGCGTCTGAAAAAGCTCTTTTTGGTTGGATATGTCTTGATGGTCAGAGGGGTTTTCCTGCCCTTGGCTTTCAATGGAATGCGTTTCAGGGGTATGACCTGTCGAGGTGGGGTCATCTCCTGGTAGGGCAGGCCTCCGTGTTCCAAGCAGAAGTACTTCTTGCTGCCCTGTGAAAGCTTGACCAGCAAGGTCTCGGTCAGCTCCATGCACTGTGCGTGGACCCAGTGTCCACCCTCTCCTCTGGAGCAGAAGATCATGGCTGGCCGATGGAGCTCGGTGGAGTAGTACGGCTCCCACGTGTTGGCGGCCACCTGACAGCCCAGGCAGCATTTAGTCCAGTAGCCTGTCTGAGACTCGTCCTCTTCGTCCTCTTCATTGTATGCGTCCCCTTCTTCATCACTGCTGTCCTCCAGCTCATGAGGCTCACGACCAAAGTAGAGCTCCTCGGAGTCCTCCAGAGGAGTGGAGTTGTCGTAATCTGTGGACTCCTGACTGCAGCCAATGGTTCTTTCTTCTTGGGTTCCTTCCATCTCGGTCTGGAAGCTCACTTGGTAGAAGTAATGCGTGTCTGGTTGGGAGGGCCTTCCCTCAGTCGGGACAGCAAGCAGGATGCTTCCCTCCCCGGCACTACCCCCAAACCAGGTGCGACTGTGAATGATGTCTGGCGTCCACTTTGGTGGTTCCAGTGTCTCAAAGTGGATTCCTTTGTCATCCAGAATCACAGAGCTACACTCCATCCTCTTCTGAGAATCGGACTGATAGCCACCCAGGATGACGTACCTGTGAGCGGGACCTGTACGGGTGATTAGGGCACTAGAGATGGATATGCCAGTCACCAGGGACTCACAGGAAAGCAAGGGGCTGCCCTGCAGGAGCTCGACGCGCAGGCGAAAGAGTCGCGGCGGACGGGAGTCGGAGACGAGCGAGTGTCCGCCGATAAAGTAGACACAGTCTTCTCTGGCAAGAGCCAAGTGGAACGACTGTCCATCGGCGAGTTCCGGTAAGGTGTGAGCGGACGAGCAGCCAAATTCCAGGTCAAACAGGAAGACCTGAGGGGGACAGTCGATGACGCTGTTCCAGCTCTCAGTGGTCCTCTCCCCTGGGGGCATGTAGGATCTGCCACCAAACAGGACGCACGCCGTCTTCCCACGGCTTTGGACCATACTCATTGTGTGGCCGTATCGCGGCCCCGGCACCTCTCCCACCAGCTCCCTTTCTTTGCAGCACAGGGTCAGTTTGCGATTGCATCCTCGGCTGTCCATGGTCAACAGATACAGGCTGGACGAGATCTCATTGTTTGGCGTGCGACCGCCGTGGATGAGGTAGCTCTCCGGAAACCCGTCGTAAGGGTCGAGGCGGCACACGGCCGGGCAGCGTAAGGGAGGCAGGTAGGAGGACTCGTTGGAGAAGGAGATGGCCCTCAGCTTCATCTCCCCGTGCTTAAAGCGCACCCCGAATACCCCCGTTGGGCAGGAGCGCTTGGGCCAGCCCTTCTGGCCAAACAGGAGGACCTCTCCGTCCAGCTGCAGCAGGGAGCAGCCGGGCTGCAGGAGGCTGGCACAGTTGACCGGCGTCAGCGGTTGCAGAGTCATCGCCCGGCAGTTGCCTGCATCAAAACACGGCACAAACACAACGTGACAGTCAGCTGGTGCTTGTTTTCATTCGGGGGCTTTAATTTTTTTCGCTTCCTGTTTATATCAGAGACACGTGGGAAACCACAAACCGCATAATAAGACGGTGCATGATAGACTCCAACGTGCACATTGGCAAAGTCATTCTACATCACTGTCACCATCGAATCAAAACAGATGGGGACAAAAATATTTGCATTCTTAAGGAAAAAATACTTTTGTATTGAAGACTCATCAGTCCAAAATGTGACATATGGGGATGAAAAACATTGCAATTCAATAAATTAACACCAAGCAGTGTGAACTCAGGTACAATATACTGTAGGCACCAAACTAGATCAAAATACAACTTTCTGGCTTGTTTTTGAACTCTGAACTAGTTTTAGCCAGCGACAAACAAACAAACAAACAAGCAGGCAGGAGCTGCTTTATTGAGCCCGTATCTTCCTGGAATATGGATTAGCTCCACACAGCATGGTGTGATATTTGGACCACTGCACAGAGTGGGCACCGTGCAGTACTCAGTCAGCCGCTATGGATCGTGCCTCCAGATCCAACCACAACAAAGTTCCAGAGTGATGATTAAGGTACAGACAGCAGCATCCGTCACCACCTCCACCTCGCTTGTTTGCCATAACGTCAGCGTGTCTGATGGCCTTTCATTAGCTTTAACAGCCGCCTGTTTGACGGCCGCGGTCGCTATGAATCGACAAAGACACTGTAGCTGTCAGTCAGCGGCGCAGCGACGCGTTGCAAATCGTGCGGCGCCGCGGCGAAGACAGGGAGAGCGGCTCCTTGGTCGATCACGGTGGAATTACAACCTTTAATGCGCTTACCTTAGGGACGGGGCCGGGACGCGGTGCTTGAGCTCCCCTCAGCGTGAATCTTATTAAGCTAAAGACTCTTTATGTAGGCGAACTTTGACAAAGGCAGGCGGCGAAAGGCTTTGTGCAGCTTCGTTGACTCACAAACACTTCCAGATCTTGAGGTTAACAGCCTGTGACTGCTGCTCTCTGGCAGGTGTGCTGCCTCAGTGCCTTCACTGAGTCACTTCAACGGTATTACTGGGTATCTGTTAAGAAGGTACAACACTGTTCAGTCTCTTATCTGCTGCGTAACACAAAGTGAACACAAACACTTTTTTTCTCCACATTGCAATTGCTAAAGGTTCTAAATTTAAAAAATAAAATGATATATATTGGTTCAGCAGATTGTTTTTCACCTCCGACATCTCACTGACAGCAGCAGGCAATTCAGCAGCATGAGAAGCCACTGTCTGTGAGCTCTCTGTTCAATTAGAGCAGATATAGGATATATAAAAAAAACAGTGACCGGCTCTATATGACAAAACTAAAAACCTCTCCCCTATTGAAAGATCTTATCACAATCACGTTAACTGACACAGATGCAAACAGCCACTTAATGACTCTCAGATTAGATTCATTAATATGCATTCAACATCAATTAGGGCACGTAACATCTGAAATTCATTTTAATAGCTAAAATTAACTAAGATAATTAACCTCATGTAGATGATTCAAATGATTGTACTGGTTCATTCACTGGATCTCGATTCACACGACGTTTCTAAAGCCGATTACAGCCTCATACAGTGTTTACACTTCTCCAGCCTACTTTCCCATTTCCAGCTTTGCGTCTGGTAGCTATAATTAAAACCTTCTGCTTTGTTTGTGACGTGTCGTCATTTGGCGTTTCTGTTCCGTGACTTCCCATTAATCTCTCGCTTCTCCTTTCTTCTTTGCGGTTTTCCTCCGCCATCCAAGATCTGATCGTTTTTTCTTTATCGCTCGCGATATGAACATTTTAACAGATTAATTCTGCTTTATGCTTAATCACATATATCCAAACCCTCGCTGGACACGGCGCAGTAAAACCCCCTGAATCGTTGACTTAAGGCTTTGAGACACACTCAGTGCTGAGAGATGCATGGGCAGCGTGGGTCATTAAACGCATCATGCTATGATTTGCTGGCAGGGCGAAAGGAAAAGAGAACGGGATCATCATTGCTGGGTGATGATGGATGGGGCAGATGTTTCAGACTGGCTTTCCTCTGTAGGCGCCTCTGTTTTAAAAAGATGACCTATAGTAGGTGAGAGCCACACACACACACACACACACACACACACACACACACTGAAACTCTTGGAGGAGAACACGGCTGGAAGCAGATGTCTGCTCGCTCATTAGCATAATGTTGTTGTGCACCGAGTGTCTGAGCGAGAACTTGAGGAGTGTGCAAAACAAAGGCAGAAACCACAAGTGCCTGGAAGACCGTTACGGCTTGAAAACACAAAACAGCAGAGCACCTGTGTGTCTAAACTGATGCTTACAGGGTTGAGTGGAGGAGAAAAAGAAGCCGCTCTCGCGACTAGAGAGGCACAAATTCAGATGTCAGTGGGATATGCAGAACACGCTCTCTACCTGGCTTATTTTTAAGCTGCGCTCCGTCTGTACGAACTCAGCCTTGGCACAAATAAACCCGCTCTGGTCTCAAGGCGTCCGCGCAAAGCGCCGCTGAAAGAGCGCGGCGCGGCGCGGCAGCTGGGACGGCGCACAGCGAGGGGGAGGCGCGGCGGACCCCGGGCCACGCAGCGATATGTACATAATTGATAGAACACAGTAATTAGAATCTACGGCGGCACCTGTTTGTGTCCCCCGCGAGGCGCCGGGGCCCGGCTGCCGCCCTCCAGCGCCGCTTTGACGGATGACGCGCCGACAGCGCTGATGCGTCGCGACGCTCCGCGTGCGCCGGGGGTTCATCACTACTTAATGTTGCCGTAATTGCTCCCCTTGTGGTGATTGGTGCCGAGCCTCCACTTCACAGCGGCTAATGTGGCCGCGGCGCGGCGGTAATTGCCTCAACGAGTGACCTGCGACCGGCCGCGGTTCGGCTTCTTTATTCGCATTCGCCCCATGACAATGATTGAAAATTCAACCCTGTACAAATGGAAAGTCACATATAATTTATATGTCATCATATGTGTTGTATAGCCACAATGAATGAATGAATGAATGGTGTTCAAATGTTACCAAAAGAACAGAAATGAGAAACCCACATTTTCAGCTCCCTTTCTTTTGTTCCCTTTGTTCCTTAATGAGGCTGCATTTACTTCTCATCAGTCGTCCTGCCGGTGATCATCAGCCAGCTTTGGTCGCCTTGTTACACGGCAGGATGTCAGAGGAGACCCTGTCTAATTCAGTTCATAGGTCGGGACTATTACACCTCAGACAGACAACTTAATGCCGTGTTTTAAGCTGATGAGCTCAGTTCCACCCTCGCCCTTCATCCTCGGCCGCCCCGCCGGGACTGCTGCGAGCAGACGCATGTGGACCCTCGGCTTAGCCCGTGCCTCGGGGGAGACGAGGGGGGGGGGGAGGCTTAGCGACGGTGGGACACTTCGGCGGCTGGAGGAGGAGGCTGAGCTCGGAGGTTTGCTGAGCCTCCTCCTCTGCCCCTGATGGATGGACACCATGAGCAAGAAAAACCCCGCGTCACAGTTCTAAATCACCCCGAAGCCCCTCATTAAATACCCTTTCCCCTCCCTCACCTGTCCCAGTGCTTTCCCCCTTCATCTCCATCTGTCTCCTCCACTTGATCTCCATAGTTCCCCCTATAGTGTTGATTTTCTTTAAGCAATGGCTGGACTGTTTCAGCACAGGGGAGTTTACTTCAGACGTGCACACTGAAGCATGAATAGGACTGCGGGCAACGCCAGCTATTGATTTTGCCATGATTCTGATTAGAGGGCTCCCTGTTGCAATCGATACCATACATCAGTGAACCGCGGAGTGAAACTGATGGCCGCAGATAGGATCCCGTAGTCGGTTTGCAATTAATCACGCCGTTGCTTATTTTTTGAGATTAAAAGGCAGTTGAGTGAGCACAAGATCCTTTAGCCTAAAACACAGTCGGGCAACAATGACTCCCGACTGTCCAAACACATCAGACGCTGGATATAACAGCCACAGTCAATAACGGCGCTTGATCATCGTGATTAAATTATATGGGCTGATAGAGTCTGTGCACTGTACAATAGGAGGATGATGAAAGAGGTTCCCCTCGCGTTGCTCTCTTTCACTGAGTATCTCATTATCTCATGGCTGTTGGCGCTGCTGCTTCCACGGGTAGCGGCCCCGGGGAACGGCTGCCGCGGCGGCTGGACGTGAGACGGTTATTTATTTACTTAGCAAATTATTTCTTCATTACTGCATTTCCTTTAAAGGGGCCATCAATTCAAAGTTTTCTTCTCAATCCGACAACCTCCGCTCACGTCGCCTACCGGGGACCTGGCGCTCGGCACGTGTCAGCGTTACCGTGACGACAAGGATGCTGTGACCTGACCCATATATGCACATATGCAAAGACGCGCGGGGATCTCACCCTGAAACAGATCATTCTGTCAGAGGTGCACATCTGGAGTCAGGCCAATGGAAGTCAGCTACACAAGAGGAGAACTTGAGAAGAAGAAATGAGAAGAATTCCTAATTCTGACTTCTGATTCTGTAGTTTCTCAGATGTTGGAAGTTTTGTGAATGCAAAGTTTTAGATAATAACCTGGTTTCTTTACCAAAGTTATTGTCAAAATTCAGGATTCCTCGGCGCATTGCCGGAGACGCGCGGCCTAATGACACTGTCGTTATCTGAAACCGAGGTTGTTTAATTGCGTGCGCGGGTCTTCATTAATGTCAATTTATCCTCATTTTTCCTGATTGCGCTGGAATTAGCGAGGCAGACGTTTGCCCCGCGGCATCGATATGAGCCTGCGAGATGGCCACAATGCTATTTCACGGCAAATGGTTCCTTTAATGGAGGTAGTTGCATTAAATGACTTTCACTGAATTTGAACAATTTGTTGTAAAGGAATAGAAATTAAAAGTCAAATATTCTTGACTCCGTGAGGGTTTACTCAAAGTATCCTATAATATAAAACTCTGGAAGGCATTTCTGTTTCACCCACAAGGCTGCAGACAATATTAAAAACATATTATGCGTGTGATTAAAGAAGTAATTTCATTTTAAATAGTCTGTATTACCTTTTTTGTAATCATAATCAACTCCCAGATTGAGCGCCTGCTTTTTCATTTTCACTAATTCGCCCTTAACAAGGCTCCGTATGAACCTCGAGCAGCAGCCCGTGTTTTTCGGGTTTTTCCTGATTGCGAGGTCGGGCGAGAGCGAGAGCTCGGCGCGCGCGTGCGTGCGTGCGTCTGGCGGCGCGTGCGCTCGCTCGCTCGCGTCCGGGCAACCCCTGGCGAACGGCGCAGCGCCGGTTCGGCCCGGAGATGCTGACACCACCACGCGAACTCCCACCCCCATTAGCACGCGTAATTATGAATACGCTGCAGTAAGCGCAAAGCGGGAGTGAAGGGAGGCGGCCCGGAAGGTGGCCGCGTCTCTTTGACACCGAGGCTGTAATTGCCTCAAGCGCACAATCAATAGCGGCTCAGCGCTTGGCGTCTGAATGAATGAGAGGAGCGGCAGCATCCTCCTGCCTCCGACGTTCTACTTCACCGATGACTGAGAGCGGCCCATTCTGCCGCCGGCGAGGCCGTCGACGTCGCGCCCAATCGCGTCCTGAACTGACAGATGAGGGCGCGTGATCCGCGGCGACACGGGGAGAATAGAAATCAGCCCGTGATATTCCATTTAGTGCGATCATGGCGGATGACAGCCGGTGCTGAGCGAGCGACGCCCCCGTGATTCACCGGCATGCGCACCGGCCGGCGCGTCAGCCGCGGCTCGGGATGACGCGTCTCCCTCCTCCCCGACAACATTAATTCTCCCCCATTCCTCCCCGCTGTCAATTTCCCCCCATCCACACACGCGGCCGTGGGGCAACCTGTTGACCAAACATGTCAGCGGCTGATTGTCTTGTCTGGCTCTTGACAATTCTAAATGATTAAAATGACAATATTTCCCACAGCGTTCGTGCACGTGGTGCCGGCTCAGGCGCTCGGCACATTCGGTGCAATCGCTGTTATTGGCGGCGGTGACGCGTGTAAAAGTAGAGGAAAATGATTAGAGAGGCAAAGAAATGCAACTGTCCACGACCGCATCCGTAGTTGTTCTTGCTTCCGGTGAAGGTGGGCGACGTTTTCCTGGTCGGCCACGTTTCAACCTCACCCATGATCAGCGTCCGCCGTCGTCCCGCCCGCGCTCTACCTGCGCAATTACTGCGGAACGTTACATTTTCCACTTGCTGTCTGCGTCTGCGCCACGCTGCGTTCTCCGCGGCGCGCTAATTTCCAATTAGCCCATTCCCGACGCTCGTCGCTTTGACTGCCGAAGTTTATTTTCTTGGCGGTGATTATGATGTGACGACGCTCAAGTGCCTCTCGTGAGCGGGAACGCCGGGCCTGCGGATGAAAAGGGGAGCGTTCGCCTGCTGAGACGGGGCGAGTCCGTCCCGTGACGCCTCCGGGCTCAAACAGTGCTCTAATCAAGCGCTGGTGACGTCCTCCATTAGTGGGTGGAGAGGGAAGTCTTAGCGGCCTAATTATGGGCACAAATGAGTCAAGAGTACGAGGGGGCGGCTGTTTAACTGTGATCAACATCATGTCTGTGACTGCCAAAGCGTGCAGGAGGCAGTAGCAGGCAAGGAAGAGGAGGAGAGTGTCAATATTTAATAGTGTTGACTCTTTCAAATTGATTGAAATTCCCTTTTATGAACACAAGGGAGGACATAATCATAAACCCTGGCCTGTGTTTGACAGTTGCCTTGTGCTCTCCTTTCAGCCTGCACAGTCTGGGCCTTCACAATTGCTCTGATGTTTTTGTCTGCCTGCTATTATCGGGAGTCTGTGTGCGTGTGTGTGTGTGTGTGTGTGTGTGTGTGTGTGTGTGTGTTTTTGACCCTCCTTGCTCTCCTGTGTCTGTTATCTGCCTTTGGATTCCATTAGCACAGTGACAGAGAGGTGATTACACCCGGCCCAGGTCTTTTTAATACAGATTAGGAGTCATCGGTGATGCCTTTCATATGCCTGCCATCACATCCCTCAAGTTATCGTCTGGGGCCCTTTTTCCTTCAGCCGTTATGGCTGACCGTAACGCAATCTGTATTCTGTGCACTTCGCCGTGGTGAGTATCAGTATTTGACACGACTAATAAGGCCTTTCATTTTGACTGAATTCACAGACAGAGCTGTTCGCCTGAGCCGAGAGCCTATGTGTGTGTGTGTGTGTTTGTGTGTGTGTGTGTGTGTGTGTGTGTGTGTGTGTGTGTGTGTGTGTGTGTGTGTGTGTGTGTGTGTGTGTGTGTGCGTGCGCATAAAGACTTTTACATTCCTTAAGGTTGCAACATGCTCTGGATGTGATGTCCACTGTCTGGGGTAAAATAATTAGTTTGCAAAATTACCATTTCCATGGATGATTTCCTGGTGATAAAATTAAATTTCATTGCCAAGCAAACCTTTCTGAAACAACTGGAGCCTGATTTTAATTGAACAGAGAGTCGGTTCTCATTGCCACTAATTTGATTGTCACACTGCAGAATTGCGTTAGTTGATCGCACAGCACTAAGCCGACGAGATAATCATTTGCAGTATGACGTTGAGACGTTGAGCATATTTTAATCATAGCATCATAAAATCTTTGCATTTCCTCATATACTGTGTGTAGGTCCTTGTCGAGCCAGCGTTGAGGACAGGAAATCCAATGACTTGTCCTTTGTTCGTCATTGGATTATGCTGTGGTCGTCCGCTTCCTATGGAGAAGGTGAGGTGATGGTGCTCTGACTCAGCTGTCGGTGACCCACGCAGCCAGAGGCCTGAAGATGGAGGCTGAATGTCAACGAAGCAGCTGATTCCCACTGTTTGTTGCCCACTGTGTGAACACGCAGCACTTGAAATTAATTTCCTTGTTTTCGCGTCGATGTCTTTGTCTGTGTGGCTTTCGGGTGGAACTTGATGCCTACAGAGGCTGGAGACGTGGGAGGTAATGGAAATGCTAGATGTAATTTCAGGTGTTGTTAGCTTCGTGTTGGTGGATCTTTATTGATTTGGCCTCAACTTCGTTCCCTTTGTTTCCCTATAATGCAGATGCTCTGTGTTTAGTGTCATGAGGTTGATGCTGTTCTCTCCTCAAAGCGGGTTTTCACGCACGGAGCATCGTGCTGGTTTCACTTTCAAACCTTAAGCAGAATGTGTTCGCGTTTGCGCGGCCGCGTGTTTAATGAGCGCTGTTGTCGCCCTGCGTTGCGTTGGTGAAGGAACAAAAGGACAAGACCTTTTCAGGTCTGTGGGAGAGTTTCAGAGGAGCAGAATAAAAGCTGGAGCTGTTGCCGACCGTACGCCTCACTGACAAGAGGCTGCTTGTTGCCTCGACCCCTTAACTCTGGTCATAAACGAGCCGATGGTGCAGTCGTGACTATTATTATTCACAACAGCCTTAAAGTCACTGAGTCCACCTTGAAGATTTGTGCTAATTGTACCTTTTGGTGTCATCTATTATTATCTGAGGCAACGAAGACAAAAATAATTGCCAGGCACAGACGGACGAAAAGCCTCAAGACCATCTTCAAGCAGCTGTGACCAGCTGCCGATAGCGTTGCAGATCGTATCAAACGTATCAAGATTGACCCCAGATTGAACAGAGAGGTGGACCGAGCAGACTTCAGGACGGACGCGAGCCGAGCTAAAGTGGCTGCTGCCAAAGAAGAGCCAATAAAAGATGTCCCGGCGTCAGTTGAAAACGTGCGGCAGCTCTGTTATATGACGGCGTCTTGAATTAGTCCGGGGCAGAACGAAATGGGGGGATTATCGGGGGGGTTGGGATTTCTGCAGAGAACGTACTGTTCGGTCGGCAGCGGTGCCGCCGTCGCAGGTCTTGGCACCTGCAGCAGGATAATAACTCAAAGCACACGCCTCGAAGCGCCGAGAAATGAACGAGGGGGAATCGATGCACGGGCCTCGTGCGACGTCCACCAGGGCTCGTCTTCATCCAATTTGTGGATGGGAAAGAAAAAAGCCGCAATTTAGAATCAAATCTGAGAGAAATGAAGATAAGACGATAAATATCTTAAAGACCACAAAGCACACAGCATCGCGTCTGTTTGTATTAAGGCCGTCTACTGTACGTCCACTATTTGATTGGGTCCCGTCGGCTCCTGTTTCGCTCCGCGTGAGCGAGGAAGCGATTCTACTGTACAAATAGGTTTTTCTACTGCAGGACCCCCGTGGCAGCGAGGCGCCGGGCTCATTTCTCCCCCCCAGGTGGTGCCGCTGCCTGTGGCGGCGGGGGGGAGCAGAGGGCCGTGACCACAGCCTTTCAGTTGGTGCAACCCCAACGGGAGAGATGACGACGGAGATAAAGGGGGCACCCCAGTCTGGCCCCGTTTGCCGCTCGCAGGTGCACCAACAGTAACAAGCAGGTGATGGAGGGAGCGGAGACGCACGGCGGCCTCCATCTGGCGCAGCTGGTGCAGAATTCACTGCTTTATGTTCAGAGCCGGCTCCGCTTACGTCGCAATAACGTATATTTGATGTATATATATTCATCTGGCGACCGATTTGGCGTCCGCGGAACCGACCGACGAGCTTTTAGCGTCGCCAGATGGGTGATGATGGCAACGGGCGAGGGAAGCGAGGCCTGTCACGGCGCACGGAGCGTGAACGCGTTCGCCGATGGACGGAGGAGGCGACTGTGAGCTACCTGAACGCTGTTATTTCAGGCCTGGATGGAGAGCGCCGCTAATTCATCCATTTCATGGGCAGATGGAAAGCAGAGTGACAGATGATTCACTTTACTTCATCTTCTCTTTGCTGCTCTGCCTAATCCCGCTCCAGTTGATGTCTATAATGACATAAACAAACAAGTACAAATGTTGTACAGTGCCGCGGTGCACTTATGGTGTTGACTGAGCGTATTTAGCTTATTTGCTTGAGCGGAAATAGAAGCGCCGCAATAAAGAAAGACTCAAATAAAAGTTTTGCACTCAAAACTGCACTTAGTCAAAGCACAGGCCTTTGTCAGAATGCGTGTGGCTTCAGAAGTCCTCATTATGGAGCCGGCTGCCCACTGCTGCTTTATTATTATTTTCCATGCATATGACAGTAAAGCTACTTTCCAGCAGCGCAGATAAACATCTGTGTGGATATAACCACAGATGATACTCATCGTAGACAGTAGAAAAATCATATGTGCTCAGTTAATCGCCGCAGAAATAAGGAAATGGATAAAACAGGGCTGATGGAAACTGCACTGTGCCTTTTTTTCGCAGAGCTTCCTGCTTTTCAGGGTCTGGCTTACTGTGATTACAGCCCTGAGCTGCAGCTTACATTTGTAAACACACTCCTCACGTAACGCAGTCCCACTCGTCCCCCGCCAGCGAAAAATAGTTTTTAATGTTCCCCCAAGATCATGTGTCAGATGTGAAACGACGACAGGAGTCGTCCTGACTGGGGAGCTTTGCCTTTATCCCAATCCGGCGTCCAAGGGCAGCGGGCTAAATGAATACGACTTGTCCTTTTCCATTTCTGGAGCTACTACGGTGGCAAATGACAGAAGTGATCTGCCTTCAGAGCCATTGAGAGCCCGCTGTATTTGTCATCCTTTAGCCAAGAAACGTTCTCTCTGCCCACTTCAAAGACGGAAACTTAAAAATCGGCTCCATTATTATGTGATTATTTTGTCCTTGCCCACTGCGTATCCGGTAACATCTCGCACCCAGTGTGTAGTCATCGTCGGCGGCGGTGGGAGTTCGCTTCCCTCTGGCAGGAAGGACGCCAGTATATTTCTCCCCCTGTGGGTGTCACTGTTAACACATCAAACGCTCCCACTCCCACTAATGAGTTACTGCTGCTGCACAGAGACCACCAAAATGTCTGCAACAGTGACACACACCTCCCCCATGCGAGAGATTGCACCCTCCCCTCCCCTCCCCCGGGGGAGAGCGGGCAGCTCCGCGTTAGACGGGCGAAGGTCAGTTCAGGTGGAACCGGGCTTTCGCTTGTTGGACAAACAGGGGTGGACCACCGAGCAGCTGGGTTGAAATAGTCAGAACATTTCATAGCTGAGGTGAACTGGGGGTTTCTGGACTCTCTTGTTCACGTTCTCTCAGTTTGTCTAATTTGACCTCCGTGGGCCTGGACCCAGACAGAGCTGGGCTTCAGCGCGAGCACTGTGGCCCGGTGCAGCAGTATTTTAGGAGTCGGCCTCTCTGCGTCTGTGCGCAGACAGTCACCTTGCCAGCGCTCGGGACAGCGCCCGTCAGGCTCGCCTCGGGCTCCAGACAGAGTCCTCCGTGGCTGAGACTGGATTTTGTGGCGGATCAGTGGGATTTATGGGGACAAACAGACTGCCACTGTATACTTCCACGCATGCGGCCCAAAACTCAATTTGGCGGCGCTGCTCCTCGTCTCTATTTTACCTGCTGGAGTCCTGACGAAGGCGCGGAGCGGGAGGAGAAGCAGCAGAGCGGGGGTATTTTTAAGCATCTTCAGCTTCATTTTGATTCGTATTATAGTTGACGTACAGTGCGTTGCAGCTACAGTACATGCATGAGAAGAGGTTCTTACATCATGAACACTATGGTCTGCAATGCTCCTGATCACAAATATCACCAAGCCGAGTCACCAGAATTTAATGTTCGCACCAAATCTTGTGCCAGTCCGGCCCGTAGACACTGAGCTGAGTTACTATACGGACCTGCAGTGCAACGCCAAAGCCAGCTAATGAACGCGCACAGGGCCGGGAGTGTTGAGCGGCCAGATTAAAACGCCAGTGAACGGAATATAAATGCAAGCCGTGACTCACTGTGAAAAAAAAAGCAAGAACAACCAGCAGGAACGATCAGCTGAGGCCGTCGGGGTTCTCGGCGCCGACTTGTTGAGCCGCTTTTATTTTGAAAAGCCGCCGGGGGCGGCAGCGGCTCCTTAGCGCGTGTGCTGAGACAATGGAGGCCCAGTGGGGCGGTAATGAGACAGAAAAGCTGGCACCGGAACACGGGCCTGGTTGTTCATGTTCTGGTTGCGATCGACTGAACATCCGGTGACGGGCCACGCAAACAAATATGCAATCAACCAACTAACATACGGAACAAAATGCCATTTGTGACTGTTTAGAGCACATCATCCCTTCATATGGTCACATCCCCAGGGCGTCCACTAACCGTCCTCTGAGCTATTGTGCAGCAGTGAGATAACACCTATACAGAAACCTAGATTGAATGTTAGAGCAACAGGGTGAGAGCAGGTAATTCACTGAGGTAATAAAGCAGACAGCTCCCATCACAGAATTGAATTAGACTCCGAGCACACTTCTGCTTTGCTGTAACCACCTCCTCTGTAAACAGCACCGCACTCTCCATCTGTCAGACTTTGGGCTAATTCGCACTAAGCAGAGATCTCATACCGACACGGACGACGACGGGGTAAAAGCGGCCGCTCGGCGTCTGCACGTCCGGTGACGTTCCGCCGACGAGGGCGTCCTCCATCTTCTCTAAACATATGCTTAATAGCATCGATCTTGTGGATATGAAATTCGTTTCGGTCGACGCTGATGTCGCCGTTTAGGGAGAATTTAAATGGCAATCTGCGAAGCGCCCCACCACCCCCCACCGTCCTTCCTGTGCCGCTGGAAACACCCGGACACTGAAGCGGGCGCTGTCACACGTGGAGAGTGTGGCTAATGTGACACTGTTGTGTGTTTGTACCCGTGTTTTCCTTCACACGTGGGGGCTTCCTGTCAGCCCTAATCTCTGGCCCTCGTCCCCGGCGGCCGCCTACAGGCTCAGGACAATCAACACGTCCTTCTGTCAGACTGGAATGGGGGGGGGGTGTATTGGCACGATGCTGCGGCTCCTTTAGGTTCCCTCATCCTTTGCATCCTGGAAGGTCCCGCGTGGGCGCCGGCGCGAGCAGCAGCAGGAGGAAAATGTGCGGCGGTGTTTGGAGGTCAACCATCGCTTTCATTTTTAATAACCGTCTGGAGTTCGCGTATCTCCGACGCGCGATATTCATGAAGCGTGTATCTGTTGCAGACAGGAGATAAAAGGCAATGACCGCTGCCTGATTTCCTCTGGACTAATTAGGCCCGGAGCCGCGGCTATCGGCGCGACCCCAGCGAGCGGGACCTCCGCGCCTGGACGCTGGGCTGAGGACAATGGGGAGCTGTGAAATGCACGGCTCTTTGCATAATGGAGCCCCTCAGCAGGCATCCTGAGCAGGAGGCTGGATGTTGGCCCTACACAGAAAGTGAGCAAAAAAAAAAAAAAAAAAAAAAAAAAGCAATTTTGTATTTGGTTTATGGTGGGAGTCTAAGAGCTGAGTGATATGTATCACCAGAGGGACATTTTGTGCTTTGAAAACCTCATAGCGGCTGTAGCAGACAGGAAATGAGACAGGCTTTTTCATTTCCCTGTCGCTATCTTCGCTCACAAACTAAATAAGGAGCCCTTTGCCACGGGGCCCCCGATTACATCTACGTGGCGTTCGCGCGGCGAGAGGAAGACGGCAGTTCTCTAATCAGGGATGTAATCTACATCATGGAATTCGTATTCATGGTAAATGCTAAAAAGCGGCGGGGTCAAGAGCTCAGGGTTTAAAAAAAAAAAAAAAAAAAACAGCCAGGTAATATAATTGATATCACTTTTGTGGTGCTGCTGCGACGTGAGGAGGATTGAGTGACTGACGTGAAGGTAAGCTGTGAGGACGCCTGCGATCTGATGGATAGATGTCACCGCTACAGTAGCGAGCAAAGCTGTCTGATATTATCACTTTATGATGTTGTTGCAGCTTGGGAAGAGGCAAATTGCACATCTCTCATCCGCAAGTAATTTCCCGTGTTTTCAGCTCGTTTTTTTCCCTTTTTTAATCAGCGCATGCATGTATTTCTCTACCATTATGGATTTTTGAGCTGGAGCTTCAGGATGCCGCGCGGTTATTTAACATCCAGTCTCCGGCTTCTCCTTGTATTCGCTCTTCAAAACCCGGTGACGTCTCAGTCAGGACGCTTCCTCAGAGCCCTCCATCATTTTTCTACCAGATTAATAGGAAACCTGCTCGGGCCACTGTTTCACAGAGGAACCCGAGCGAGCGGTGGCTGTTTGATTGGCCCCGGCCTCCACGGGTACAGGAGGGAATGGGGAGGGGGGGTGTTTGATGTATTCATCCATGCATGGAAATCAACGGCGCTGTCTCGTCGCCACACCCCCACTCCCCCGCCCCTTTTTTTTATGTACCTCAGGACTCCTGCACACCGTCAGCGTCGGTGCAGGAGCGTTGAAGCCCACCGACCGATGGGGGGAGGGTCCCACGGCCGCCTGCATCGATTCCACTGATGCAACAACACATTGGAAGATTAAAGACGATTACGCCTTTCGAAAAGCCCCCGGTCTCGTGTTGTGGAACATGATTAGGAGCATTTGTGTGTGTGCGGAGCGAGCGAGCGAGCGGCAGACTGACAGCTGGAAGGTGCCGCGGAGCTTGTTTGGTTGGGCAGCAGAGCCGGCGTGCTTTTGTTCCTCTCTAAATGAGACTAGTGGCTCTGCCCCAGGCTTTATTGGCTGCTTGTTAACCTTTCAGATTGCTGTGAAAAGGTTACGCAGCTCATTGTTTTTCCCCCCTGTGATTTATAAGTTTACGCTCCTGTATGTTTATTTGTTTAGGCGCGCCGGGGAACCAGGAGCATTTACTGCATTAGCATAACCGCCCAGTGGCCGCTTTATTAGGCACAGCCTGCTCAGGACAACCCCATATAAACTCTGTATATGTCATAGTCCTGGTAGCACATAGTGTAACACGTACAGTAAGGGCAATTTCTTGGGTAATAAACACTTTGGGAGGTGAAGCAGCTGCAGGTTGAATGTCTTCTTGCACTCATTTCCCGGTGAACATGCGATACGTAAAAACCAATTTAGATTTGCGCTGGCTAGTTATGAAGATGTGAGCAATTTTTCACTTAATCTGGGCCGGTGCTTCAGGACCGGGGATGTGACTGGTGTAATGCCAAAGGACGTAAAGAAAAAAAAAAAAAAAGGGGAAAGAAGGCTGGCGTGAGGGCAGATTCTGGAGAGAAGGACGCAAAGTGAAACGCTGATTGAAAAGAGGAGAAAATCAATCAAGCGAGGCCGTCTGATTGACAGCTTGCCAAGGTGTTTTCTATGGAGGTGTCAAGAACAGTACAATTGCTCTCCCCCGTCCTCCGTCTCTCTCTCTGTTTCCCTCTCTCTCTGTCTCATCCATCACTTGCCTCTTCACCCATCATCACGCTGCCGTCTCCTCGTAAACGTCTCACCAAACTCCTCCGGTGTCTCTCTCTCGCTCTTTTCGCTCCATCGTGCGTCCTCTCGTTTCCTCAGCGGAGACGCGTTTATTGCCGGCCGTTCCGGGCTCCTTTTACTCTGCTGGGCCGTGGCCTGCAGAGGGACGGAGAGAGCTGCTGCCTTTACACCAACTACACGGGCAAACCCGCGCTCTGTCATTATTCAGCTCCAGTGAAGCGGCCGCGTTGTGGTATTTGTTTTCATTTTGCGCTCATGTACGTTACAGTCTGCGGCTGGATAAGAACTGAGAGGTGAGAACAGGTGATGAATCACTACCAGCGATATATGGTGACAAGTGGACTCCAACGAGGAGAGTATCACATGGCGTAGTAAATATTGTTCAAATATGTAAGTGGGAATTAAAAATAAAAATGATAATAACAATAATTCATTAGGAAGAAAAATTTTGTTAAATGTAAAACGTTGCATATTTGCGTCTTTGTCTTCCTTCACGTTTGACATGTTTTCCATGCAGCATCATTTAGACTGAGACCAAAGATGGTTTCTTTTGTTTTGTTGTAACTTATGACTAAATCAAAGGGAACATGCACAATATGAGTTTGGCAGTTGCTCAAGCATCTGTTGAAGCTTTCAAGAAGTTGATGCATTCATGTTTCAGACAAGCTCGAAACGATTTGGAAGGTGAATGCTTTTCTACTTGTCTGAGCTAACTGTATTTTATAGATTGACTAAAGCGTGTATATTCCACACTCCATAATCTATTTAAAGCTATTTTACCTGTCTGCAACCGCTGTCACATGGAGTCTAATGTTCCTAGGGCTCACTACAGTCACAGACAGAGCACATTTTGGCGTCAGACTGGGAATTTTACCTCAGTCAGAAGCTGAAGCAGCCGCCTGGCGTCAGTTGCCTCCATGAGAGACAGCCCTGTAGCGAGGGAGGGGAAACTGGGGCTGGAGCCCCGATGAAATGACCTGTCAGTCAGCCTGCACTCCTGTATTAAAAGCGCAGGGAAGACATATTGACTCAACCATCCCTGAGTGCCCTTGCTGGCTGGCTTCTAGACAGAGGGAGCCTTAATGCTAATTATAATGGGAAGACAAAGTCTCCCCAGCGGGCAAGTAAAGAGAAATATAGTATGCTCACCAAAATGATGAATCATGTCTTTCAGTTCCGCAGCTATAAGGACTTCATTATTTTATCACTCACTGCTCTCAGCATGCAGTCATTTGGTGCTAAAATGATGAATAGTGTTTGTGTAACAGCACCAAGCCAAGAAAAGTTTGCTTCAGCAGAGCGTTGTCTGCAGACGACACCGGACCTGCAGACACGTCAACACGTCCACACTGTGTCAGGACTCGAAGCAGGCGGCGGACCCACATGCACAGCACGGAGGCGAGATGAATATTAGACACGGGTTTATTCACAAGGCAAGGTCATACGGTCCAGGTCATACACAAGAGGGTCACGGCAAAAATACAGGCAGGGATCAGGCAAAACTCACGGTCAGTTAGTTAGTTAGGCAGGAAACGACGGTCAAAGCAAACGGGAACAAAACACGGGGAACACGGAACACGAAACACGGGAAACTACAAGACACTCAGGAAACTCACGAAACTCAAGACACTCATGAAACTCGGGAAACTCAGGAGACACAAGAAACTCGGAACACTCAAGAAACTCGACAATCTGGCAAGGGACTATGGGAACAGGAGCTGACTAAATACACAGGTGAGTGATTAACTGATTACAGACAGGTGTGGGTAATGAGCTAGGGAGAACAACAGAACTGATAACAGGAAGTCAACAAAATAAAACAGGACATGGCGTGACGACAGGAAACAACTAGAAACAAAACCCAAATCATGACACACTGCGCCTCCTCGCTTGGCCGTCCTCGCTTGCTTCTCATGTCTCACGTGTCATTTTGTGATTTTGTTTTTGATGAGAGACTCGATAGTGGCGCTGGTAGACGTGCTAAACGTGACGCCAGGAGGCGCTTATCGTATGCGGATTTGTGTTTGTTCACAGATTACGGCGACCAGACGCTGCGTGCTAATTAAGGAGCCTCAGAGGTGCCGACAGGCGCCTCTCTGAACTCTACGCTGAGCCGGGCTAGCGGTTTCCCTCTGCCTCGGGTCTTTATGCTAAGCTAAGGCGCAGCAACTTCCTCTTGGCGCTCAAACACAGATATGAGCGAGGCTTCTTATCTCCTGATCGAACGCTCAGCGAGGAAGCCGATAAGAAAACACGAAAATATTCCTTCAATATCGTGTTTAGCTTTTAAAACAGCTCCATTTTGACGACTTTATCAAAAATACGTAAAGTACGTCCCGAGGCTCCGAGGTGTTCCACCTCAGTGATTTGGCTGTCTTTTGATAATTGCACCTCCAAATTGTGGTTAGAAACAAATGTCACCAGCATCTGGAAGCCTTTCAGGCCAGTTGCTTGCGTCCCACCCAGGGACGCTTCAGTAAATCAGAGACGAGAATTTGAACGTATTTCAGACCGATATGACTGGTGATCATTCCATCTGATTTGGTGGAGTGGAAAATCTGGGGAAGATGCTGGATGTGTAAGCCGCCTAACGGCGCGTCACTGGGCTTCCATCGAATATTAAAAACATGGCCATCAAAATATCAGCACACGACTCGGCTGCTCGCCCACGCACGCGGTTATTTCGCCCAAACAGCGAATCCAAAGCCATGGTTAAAGTAAAGATTTACTATTCTTCAACAGGCATTATGTGAATTATGACAGATCCTTTTTTTCATGTGTTGCCATGGTGCTTGGCTCCAGCCTTGATGAACGAAACCGGAAGATGTCAGGCTGGATGAAAAGTGAGTGGAATGAGAGAGGAAAGAAAAGAAAAAGAATAATCAAGGGAAACGCAGGCGAAGAGACGAGCAGGAGACTTGTGATCTAAAAGTTGGGAGGAGGAAAAAAGACCCGTCTGCTGATTAGAGCCTCCCTTAAATCCTTAAACGTATCTGTCCTCTTGCGGATTGTAGCGTTTTAGTGTTAGCCCGTGCTGAATCATCAGATCCTTCACTGGTCTGATTGTCTCCACAGTCCAGTATGCCCTCATTTCTGCTCCTGACCAGATCTGCTGTGCCTGAACACGGTGAGTAATCCTTTTGTGTGAGTGGCAGTCATTCGGTGGAGTCCAACGCAGTGGTGGTGGGAGAGGAAGGGGGGGGCTATGATTGTTGAGACAGAAGATTAGAAGAAAAAGTGTCGTGGGTGAGGAGAGGTGAAGGAGCCGGGGGCAGAGATGAGAGCGCAGGCAAAGCAGGAGAAGAGTGCGGGAGGAAGAAAAGGTGTAATAGAAATGAAAGGACACTCCTGCTGCTGATAATTGCGGCAGTGATGTGCCAACACAGTCTGAGAGGTTTTCCACCTTGAGGGTACTATACCACAGGGGCCCAGACACTGAAACCACATTATAGCACTCCTGCGTGTGTGCACCTCTTCTGGCTGGAGATTGGAAAGAGACAGAACACTTGAAGGAAAAATAGAATTCTCGACCCGTTCTCCCTCGTCGCCCGGTGAGCCGGGTGAACGCGAGGCACCGCGGAATGCTAGAAGAGCTAGCAAACCCACCCACCGGCGGGAGTAATGAGACACACAGGCTGTTTATTTGCTTCTTTTATTTATTAATGGCCGTTAGCGGCGCTGGTATGTGTAAACACACCACGGCCTCCCCATCGCCGATCCGCTATGCATCGCACTCAGCGGGTTCTGGCCAGAACCTCCTTGTTCCGTTGTCAGCGCGACGCCGTCGTCCTGTCACCGCCGCGACTTGCTGTCAATTCTAGGGCCACAATTTGGCGGAACTCATTGTCAACAGCTATGTTATGTGTGATGACAGCAATCTTTCAAAACACGGCATGTTAAGTGGGAGAGAAGTGACATCTGTATAATTATCCTAATGTCGTGCGTCTGTGGGAGGCACAACTGGTGTCGGTGTTACGTAACATCACGGGGTTCTGGAAGAGTCGCAGAATGAAGAACTGCTGGGGAATATTCGCAGGAAATGTGCTGCTGCTCAGTCACGTCGTATAGAAGGTGCTCTTTTACATCCTTGGAGTTGATTTCCTGTCTCTCAGTGTGACGCGATGGTCGCAGTAGAAGAAGAGTGCCGCTGGTTTCGTGTTGAACGCTGCTGCTGTGGCTCATGGTTCTGCAGCGGTTCCACGTTCCGCTACGCATCCACGCTGTTACTGTATGTGCTTGCGATGGCTCAAGGGCACCACTGTACAGTAGTTCTGAGGGGGGGTCCATGCATGTTAGTCCCGTGATTTGCTCTCTTGTGCGGTTGTTGTCACAGTTCCACCAAAGCACTCGTCGCCTTCTTTCCTGGCGTGTATTTACTTTCCAGAACCGGCGAGGACCTCGGGCTACGTGTCCCATTTTCTACTGGAATTAGCTTTCTTCCCGAGCAGCACTTTTCATTGGGTCGACTCCAACTGATACATTTTGCTCAGAGAACCTGTGGCTGCGAGCTTTGGGAGTAATCGTAACCTCTTGAGGGCCTCAGTGAAACTCTTACAGCTAATAGTTTCCTACAGTTCTACAATATATTACTTGTCTTTAGGGGCAGATGGCTTCTCTGTACTTGTTCAGGGGAAATAAATTGTTTCCTGATACTGGCAGGTTGCAGAGGTTTAAGATTAGTTCAGACTTATTGCTCTGGCTCTTTACTTCCTTTTTCTTCGTTGTACATATTTCTAATATTAAGCTGCAGCGAAGTAATGAGACAATTTCTGTTGGCCTAGTTTTGCTGATTCTAATATCCTTTCCCTCTGGGGTAATATAATAACTAAGAAAATGTAAATAAACGAAACAGAGGATGCCAAGCACATGGTTTCGACCCCAGGGAGGACACAATGCTTCCCTTCTTTATCTCAGCTTGATATTTTGAGGATGAAGCATAAATTCAACTGTTTCCTGGATGGTTCCTCAATTCATAGGTTACGGAGGAGACAGAACAGAATTACTGAACATTTGTGTTGCTGTGAACTAAGTACATAAGTAAAGCACCTGCTGACTGCAATTAGATTTCAATCTGAACTTTTTACTCCACATTCTCTACTTCAAAGCATTTCATTAATTTAACATACAGAATGTAGCCGAACAGTAAAAACAAGCCATCCTATTGAGAATCCATTCATCTGTCTGTCTCGACCGCTGCCCCTTGTTAGGGATGTTGGGGTGTAGGAGCCTGTCCCAGCTGTCATTTGGGTGAGGGTCCATCAAAGACAACGTGACTGCATGTCTCTGGACTGTGGGAGGAACCCAGAGAGATCCCACATAGACACAAGCACATGCAAACTCCACAACCTGCTGTCAGACAATAAGAATAAAGGAAAATGTCGAGGTCATTAATATTAGCCATCAAAATAAAGGCTTAGAACTATTTCACTTCAATTTTTGTATTTGTGTAACATGCAATTCTTCATTATTTTTAATTACACAAAAATATCAATGTGTTCAAAGAGTAGAAAGGAAGGGAACTCTGTATTGTTTTTCATGTCACTGGGACCTTTAGACCAGACCCGCACACAAATCAGACATTAAATGTCCCAAGTCAAAATTACCCCCAACACTTGGCAGCGATTAGTGCTTTGATAAATGTCAGGTCAAATAATAAAGACCGTTAGCCGCTGGTTTGCTGAGTCTGTTGATGCTCATTCTGTGCAGCCGGAAACGGAGGACAGCGTTATGCGGCTTCGGCTAAATGCGACTCATCTGTGTGTCATTTGTTTGCTGTTGGGAGGCGACTGTTCAACAACCTAATCGAGTTGATCCCGGCGATGGTTAAAAAAATGGCAAGAGGACGCGGCGAGGTTCGGTGCAGCGCGCAGACGGGCCGCGATTTCATCTTTCTCATTTTGTTTCAAAAAGACTTCTCCCCTTTGTTCCACTCACTCACCCTCTCGCTTTGCTGAGTAACTCACTGGCCCCCGTTTCTCCGGCTTTGTAACACCTCATCAGTAGTCGTGCGTGGTGCAAATTGAAGTCAGGATTGAAACGAAATCACCGAGAGACTCTTATGGGATCTTTGAAACAAAGCTTTTAAGGACGAGCAGCCTCTGACTGTCACTTTGCGATGTGTCATTGCGGGGAGCGAGCCGCACCGGTGATACGGCGCCGGCTAACGAGCCCCAGATAGTCCACGCGGCCGATCCGTCCCAGAATCACTGACATTAAAATCACATTGGCAGACATAATGCAATTTACCTGCCTCATCAGCTAATGCAGCACAAATCCATTTTCGCCTTAACAGGAAGGTCCACATACATTACCTTGATGACCATGCAAAGTCAAGGGGGAGCAGCTAATGAGAGCCAATGTAATTACTGGTTTGAAAACAAAATAAACTCGCCGCGCTCCCGTTTGGAGAAGCACAACACGCCATCTTCGCGGCACCGCTCCTTCCTGCCGCCGCGTAGACCGGCGTCCGTGCTCCTCATCAGGACCTTTCATTAGCTGATGGCTTGGCCACCACACTTTCCCCTGACATCCCTGAACTGACTCATAAAAAAAGAGGAAAAGAAAACCCTAAAAGAAAAAGGAAAACAATTACAGGAGGCGCAGACTTATTGACATTCTCCGCAGCAGCTCACAGGAAACTTTCCACTCAGTTTGAGGAAAGGCTTCGAAAGAAGTCTGAACCAAATAAGATAAATGCCCTCCTTCAACACCCCCCCAGCCCCAGTCTGTATGTTTGCCTTGCAACGTTCCTGAAGAGCACTGAAAACACAAACGCACCTGTGCTTGTCTCTATCTCGTATCCTGTCTGACGCTCACAAGGCGACGCCCGCTCCCTTCGGGTTCGGATGCTGAACAGGCGGGTCGCGGGACGGGGGTTCGCGCCACCTCTCTCGACTGTACGGGCCGCTTCCAGGTGCAACGACGTAGACCTGTTGTAGCGATGAGCAAGTTGTTCCCGTGAGAATCTCCAATAAAAGAAATGACACGCGACGCGATTCCAGCCGCAACCTCTCACAAGACAAGTGTTTCATTTCCAGCGAGACAGGTCCGCCCTCCAGCATCTCGCCGGGAATGTTTATTCTGTGTAATTTATTTATTCATCATTATTTTTATTTATTTATGTTATCCCCTATTTAACATATTGAGGAGGAGAAAGTTGGTGATCATGTGGGGGTATGAATAATTAACAGGAAATATACAAATAGAATAGCAACAAAAAAAAGGAGAAGGTAAATAATCTTATCGTATCCAGCAGCTGCATTGATACCCCCGCCCCCACACCATCGCCTGCTAAAGAAAAACCCCCTGTCCGTGCAGTTAAGCTGCTTATAAATATTTGTAATTAAAATCGGAGGGGGTGAGCGGGGAGAGTGGCGCCTTTATCACCGGAGACACTGCTGCTGCAGGTGTCTTTGATGCGCAGGGAGGCGTTTTGATCTGACAGTGCGGGAGCGCGGCGACTCCAATCTGCTTGTCCCACTCAGCAGCTCCCTCCCCGCTCCCCGCTCCAGCCTCACATGTTCGAGAGTTCATTACCCATTTGTTTTGCATTTCCGTCTATTTCTCACAGACCTTTGAAATCTCGTCAGCCCAAAGCTCTCAATTATTCATCTATAGTTAAAAAAGCACTTCTCTAATTTTAGGGATTGAGGAAAAATTTTTTTTTTTGCAGAGATTTGCACAAAACTGTGTTCTAGATTCTTTTGCAATCGTACTTGTCAGGCACTGATTATATATATATTTTTATTTTGATCTATTAACAATGGATTAATTGGAATTTTATCTGACCATGGTGAACGGAGACTTTGGACGTGCCCCATTCTGCAGGGACGGGCATCTTAGACCCACAGACACAGCACTTGCACCGTCACGCCTCCCTGTTTCCTCCCTGCAGCCAGTCTGCTAACTGTAACTGTATGCGCTTCCTCCAGGAGAGCGTTCCAAATGAGCCAGCTCCCATCCTGGCCTCGTGCCACAGCAAACAGCATGAACTACTGCAGGAGCCACAGCATGACACCGAGGTGAAAATGCACTGCCAAGCCCGCCAGCATTTCCCAAACCCCTTTCTCTTAATGCACCTGGATTTCCGGGGACCGGCGTTCCGAGGCTCTCCGGGGCGCAGCCCACCAGCACCTCCAAGGCCCAGCACCTTCCCTGTAATTGTCCTCGCTGTGGGTCCGCTCCAGCTGCACGGGCTGCTTCGGCTGGAGCTCATAACACACCTGCAGAGAGCCCGCGGTCCGCTCCAGGGTCCGATCAACACACGTGCTGATGCTTCAGCTCCAGGGTCAGACGGTCACAACTAATGCTGGCTCCATGCAGCACAAACCTAATAATATTCATTTAATGCAGTGGACGCTAATATCATTAAACTGAGTGTAAAGCAAATGTGTCCACCACTCAAGGCAGATATTTAAGCTGAGGCATAAATATCAACGCCTGGGAGGCGACTCCCTGGCTCGGGTCCAACGTTTCACCTGCTGCTGCAGAGAAATCAGCGCCTGTGTGGTGCCCTGCCGCTGCCGTGTGTGGACGTAACGGCAGGGCTGAGCTCCCGGAGACGGACACTTTCTCCTTCATCCTGCAGAATGGGCTCAATTTCCAGGGCTAGGAAGCAAGATCTGCTGAGGATTGTGGTACGAACGGAGGAGCAGAACCTGCTTTTCTTTACATCAACTTCAGATGGATACAGACGGATATGCAGCTGAACAAAGACCAAAAAAAAGAAAGAAATGTTGCATTTGAACTTACATTTATTAGTAATCATTGACCAAGAAAGCAGCCGTGGATGGGATGACTGGATCCATGTATTAGTGCCAGGGTAATACGTTATGCCTGCAGGCGCACTCAACATTTGAAACACTGCCGCTGATAGGAAAAGCCTTGCAGCCTGTCAACTGTGATTAATGCGAAGTCCCTCAAAAACAGGGAAATACATCAGAGGAACTTTCAAGAGAAAGGTTACCAAAAAACACAATTGCAGCGAATGAGGACATCGGTGGGTTTTATACAGACCCCCCCCCCCCACCCCCCATCTGTCCCCGGTCGCTCCAGATGCTTTGTCTCCCAAGAATTATGAGACCTTTCTCTCATGAGGAAATTGCTTTTACAGCAACCTCATCCCGCTCTTCAGGCTCCTTAGCAGCCATTATGTGTGTGTGTGTGTGTGTGTGTGTGTGTGTGTGTGTGTGTGTGTGTGTGTGTGTGTGTGTGTGTGTGTGTGTGTGTGCGCGTCTGTAGGAGTGCTGACACCACCGAACACGGAGCCACTCCTCCTGGACCTAACACAAGGTGATGGCGCGTCCTGTCACGCGTTCCTTCCCGTCTCATTTGCTTGACTCATCACCGCTCGCGTCCTTTCATTTCGTTGGAGTGTGAAGCAGCAGTTTGTTTGTGTTTTTTTTTTTTTAATCCTATCTGATAGAGCTGTTATTAGCCTCATTGTTTGCTTGGGACTGATAGATTGTGTCATCGCACGGGAAGAAAAAAATTCCCCACCGCCGAATAAATGAGTGACTTTCAAAATAAAGGAAGTGGAAGATGAAAACCGGGCCCTATTATCACGAGGACATTAGCAGAGCCGCGCGGCACTGCCAGTCGTCTGCGAAGTGACCTTTCAGGAAAAATATGGTTAGTGCCTATCATTAACCCTCATCTCTCGCTCCCTCTGCCTCTTTTCTCCTCTTTCTGTTCGCGGACTACATTTTTTTTACTGCAGCGTAACTTTGGCGATGCAGTGTTTTTTTTTTTTTCATGTGAACAACTCTGGGGTACGACCCCAAAGGGGAATGATTGAAAGACACTTGTCTGAAAGAGACATAAAATCAAACACAGAGCAGAGTTCACTGCGGGCCCAGAACGGGGGCTGCAGGGAGACCCACGGCGCGAGGCGAAGGGCGGCGGCGCAGCCGGCAGACAGACGCAACAGTAAATATCTCTGCGTGTGGAGGAACAAAGGCAGCTGTCAGGCGTGCGATGGAAACACGGTGGAGCCCATCTCTGATTCACAAAGTCAGTGGAAAATATAGAAATGCACAAAGCGCAGCGTCGTAAAAAAAAAAAAGACGGCCACAGTCAGCGCAGGTGAACCAGAGCTGTATCACTGAAGTTCATCCATCACTCAGACCTGCACTGGCATCATATCATCTACAGATGTGAACTAAGGCAAAATATGAATATTTGAACTGAAATTCACACAACGGTGAGAATGCGCTATAAAAAATGAGATGTTTTTTTTTTGTACTGATTGTTCCATAACATACATTTCGTCTGTTTCTAGCAAAACATTTCCCCGAATTGCTCTGTCGTACACGCTGGACTGGGAAGAGTCATTGTTTGTGTGAGTTTTTGTGTGCACACAGTCACTTGTAAGGAAACCTGCATCCTGCTGCAGAGAGAGAGAGAGAGAGAGAGAGAGAGAGAGAGAGAGAGAGAGAGAGAGAGAGAGAGAGAGAGAGCACACGCTCAGCAGCGGCCACAGGCAGAGCTATTGATCGGCCTCGTCAAGGTTCAGGGATATAGATGAGTTACAAAAGCACCATTAATTACAAATCACTTCTGCCATGAAAGTCGATTAGAACGGAAAGCGGCGAAAAAGTCTGTATCAAACAAAGAAAAGTGATGGGCTGTGCACATTCCTCGTGTCCCGGCTTGGCAGGCCCGCTCACGCTGCCCTTCAGTCTCCACAGCTTTTACCTCAGTGCAAGGTCACCTGCGGCGCGCCGGCGATCGTTGGGTTTTAATCACGCCGTAATCAGACGAACGCCGCGGCGCCTTCGCATTCCGCCGGCGCGTCCGGACCCCCGTGACGCGCGACAGACGAAGGCCCGCGACACGTGTCGCGCCGTAGCTTATGCTAATGTGCGCGCGGAGCGGCGGGGGCCGCCGCGATACAGTCGTGAGCAGGTGCGGGGTTTACGATGATCCACGGGCAGGTTCGCAGACGCTTCCTGTCAGTGCCACTTGAGAGAGTCCCTGCTGTCTCAGACAGGTTGCAGCGGAGCCGTGCTTTGCATTCAAATTGCAAGCGACGCTTTCTTCAGCTGTGCACAGTCCCTCCCTCTCTCTCTCTCTCTCTTTGGTCTACAAGGCCAAATGAAGCGCTCCTGTACCTGAACCTCCACGCAGCCTGCGCCTCCTGTCTCCCACCTCTCGGCCGCGCTTTGTCTCCCGCTCCTCCCGCCCTCCGTCCCCTCAGTGCAGCGCCTGCCTCTGTGCTGATTCTTTTTTTTTTTTTTGGAAAGCGTCCACTATCTGTGATTAATGCCCGGTGTGTAGCTGTGTATGTAAGCAATCACAATTCATCCATGAAGCCCGCTCTTCGCGGCTCTGACAGGCATGCCTGCGTGCACACGGCCGCGCGCTGTCTTCTACTCTATAAAGCAGATTTCAAATACAGCCATTTCAGAGGAGATGCACTGCAGTGGCATGAAGCAAGTAGATCAACAGCCCCCTCTCTCTCTCTCTCTCTCTCTCTCTCCTCCCTTCGCCTTGCACTCGCTCAGCCTCTGCTTGCATTCCCTCTGTTTTATTGTGACAAGGCACAGCGAGTCATGGCTTGAATACCAACGCGATAATTTCTTGACAGTCTCCCTTTATTTGTCTGCTGTCGCTCTGATAAGATGATTTTCACTCTCTGGGGTTTGTTTTGTCTTGGCAGCGATGGCCTGGATGAGTAAGCTCGCCCTCTCTCCCCCGTTTTGTCTCCCCATCAGTTGTGCCTCCGCTATCTTCTAGACCACTCCACGCACACATTGCTGCAATGTGATGTGTACGAGAGCATAAGATGATTAGGGGACGGTGCCACGCAGAGGAGGAATGTGTCCAGCCAAGCTCAGACAGAAGAGAGTATTAGAAAATAATGGAGTGTGAATGCTTGGATTCATTTGTGTACTTCATCACCCCATAAAAGAAGAGAGTCTCTGTCTGTTATTTTGTAATTTCCCTTTGTTTTGCTCTAATAACACACCCCTGAGGAGCGTCTGGAGCCGGTCATTTTCTTGCTGTGGAGTGCTGCCACTTGTGTGCAACATGAAATAATAATTAATGTAGCACAGACAATTGGCTGTGGTCAGAATGTGCGTGCGGAATTAACATGCTACAGTGCGTTCGGGTAGAAACCCCCAAGATGACTCACGGGGAGATTAAACTGGGTCAGGATGTGATTCGCTATAAGCTTATATCAAAATTACGGCCGTGATATGCTGCCAGAGTCGTCCCCGGGGTCTGCAGCGTGTGGTGGGCTGAATGAAGCACAATAGCAGGTTAGTAGCCTGAGAACCCAACACAATTTGCTTCATAATCCTGCACAATAGTGCATTAAATTATTGAGGGTCGCAAAACAAAAGGGCTCCCAGATAAGTTCGAAAGCTGCTCTAGTGGGGTGGAGAGAAATCTGGAGCCCACTCGACAGCAGCGCCAGACACATTACACACACCGGGCGCAGAACAGGGCCGAGTCTGGATATTCTGGCACCCGGAGCGGCACTCGGAGCAAAGCCGGTCTGTACACACAAGGAGCGTCTCCTTCCAAGCTGGAACAGGAGTTAATTGTTCTCATGATGGTGTCAGGTGGCAGGATTGATCAACGTTAAAAGATCGTTCCCCGCGACATTAGCTCTGGAGAAGGAAAGACAAAGTGTATGAGGAGAGGTGCTCAGTGTATGTGACACCTGACAAGGTAAAAGGACACCCTCTGATTGCTTTAGCCCTGCTGGAATCACAAAATCAATAGAGCAGCATTGCTCATATACTCATCAGCTTTCCTATTACAGCGTATGCACTAAACAGATCAACCACCACTTCATGTCGACGTGACTCTCCTTGGTTTTAACAAGGCGTCCAATTTGAAGAGCGGCGTTCGCCGGCGGCGCGGCGCCGAAGGTCGCATCGGGAGTCGGGTGTTTGGGTTCACGCGGCAAACAGTTTAAAGGGCTGATGGGAGAGACTAACCCGGAACCCCCGGCATCGTCAGTGCTGCAGTCTGCCCACATGAAGTGTTCGTCGTAATCCGTTGTGTAAATACATGAATTTAGGCAACGCGTTGATGAAGCACAGGCAGAAAGTAGGAAAGTAAGGAGCGACACTGAAGAATGGAAGAATATGTAGCAGAGAAACATGTGGCTGCATATGACATGATGAGGCATTTGGTGTCTATACAATAGAGCAGGTTTATATAAAGTCTGTTTTTGAACTAGTATGTGACACATGAATGAGATAATCATTTATTGTGATTTACTTTATAACTTAACTGACTAACTAGATTAATTGGCGTTTATTTTAACCATTATTATGTCTCATGATTACATTTTTAAAAGTTAATCCACTGGACAAATACTGGCTGTTAGAGGTCAGAGTCAAGCACTGCATGTAAGGCTGTAAATACTCGCTGTGGATTAATGTAATGGACAGTTTGGGAATAGCAACATTTAATAATCTATAGATAAAACCGATGGATTTGTTACCAGAGGTAAATGCGGTGGAGCATTATCACCAAGGCCTCATATAATGAGATCCTCCAAAGGTGTGACATCAGAGGGGACGCGTGCAGATGTTACCATCTGCTGGGTTTCACCCAGTTGTCTAGAGTCTGTGTGTGTGGACTGGAGAGGAAAAATGGTGCAAGGATTTCATTCCGGCATATTGCTATAAACAAACCTCATCCCCTGTTTGCCGTGTTTTGATATGAACGCTGTGAAGTTCTCAGAACAGGTGGCAAGAGTAATTCGGCACCATGTGATCTGCCGGTAAAGAGAATATAGCTGTGAGGTTCATGCATGTTTGAAGTTCCGCTTCAAGGTGGAGCGCGTGTACACACGCCATCGTGCAGCTCTGATTTGAAGCGCAGCAGTTGCATCACGGCGCACGTCTGTCTCCTCCACGCGCGGGGCTTCATTCATTTGAGTGTGAACAAGCGCCTTGTTTTATGGGTAAATCCGCTGAGATAGAGGCCACACGTATTTGGAAAGACCTTCACATGATGTGCAATAACAACATGCCCTCATTTAACGACAAAAGGCGTATTGACTACAAAACTCTAATCCTCCCCCAAAACACAATGAACGATAGCGCAGAGCGAGGGCTGGCACCGCTGAAAGGACGGCTGACATTCCTCATTTATCATGGAGCTCGGAGAGATCAATTCACATTTGTGCTTTCCTTGGCTTCCCCTCAGCCATATTTTAGGGCCGACTTGTGTGGCAGGCCTTCAACCCTACCTTTTCACAACATTCAGAGAAACTCAGCAATAATGTGGCGATAACACATTGACCCGATATGAAGCTACATTGTCGTAGAAAAGAAAAAAAAGCTGGACATTTGTTAAAGCCTAAATATGTCCATGCCTTTGATGCAGTACCGCTCAGACCTGTTAGGGGGCAGTGTAGCTCTACGGAAGCGGTGGAGGGCAAGGCAGAGATTGGTTTCTCTGAATTCCATCCCTCATTAGGTTCCATGCAGAGCCTGAATTACCTGCTGCATCTATCCATTAAAGCCCCCTCTCGCATTAAACACAGGCACGGGGCCCGTCTGGGTGGACGCGGGGCAGAGGGGGCGGCGCCGACCTCCTTCCCCGGGACTCTCTGCTGTGGAAGTTTTCCAGCGACTGAGGTTTTCCATCCATACACTCAGACATGTTTTTGTAGGAAGAGCCAAAAACAACAGTCTGGAGCGTGCATCTGTTTTTATTGGGTGAACACGGAGCATTGTTAGGATGCCTGGCAGACACCGGCAAATCAGGATGATGCACTGGGAGTCCGCATCTCCTCATATCCACTTGCTAATGTTATGACAACTTGTTAGCTTACTCATCCTGCAGGCGGCTATGGGAGCTGACAGAGCGAGCTGAAGTCCGTGTCTCTAGGCGCTAACCTTGCTCACTTGGCTCCCTGCTTTGTCAAGGAGACTTAATTCATAGTGATGAGCAATCGTCTGTGGGGTTAAAGTGCAACAGCGGCACTAACCTCTCCGCTGGCCTTTGACACCGAGCTGTCTTTAACCCCTGGCCCTGAACCCGACCTCCGCGTGACGGCTCCACGCAGGTGAGCGATTTCTCGCCAGACGTTGAACAAGTATTTCTCTATTTCTCCGGGCAAACAAAGCAAAAGGCGAGAAGGAACTAGAGGCGGCTCTGAACTCCATAACTCGGCGAGAGTCGGGGAAAAATGAAGCCGCGAGTCATTTTGGGAACAATTAGCATTTCCATGCGTTTCGCACCTCTCCAGTCTCCCATTCATTCACCGCTTCAGAGAACAGCTGGGCTCCGGCGCCAACTAAACTCCAGCTGATGTATTGAGATTTTAATTGTGGCGAGTTACTTTGCTGGCAGTTCTCCTTCAGGAGAGGGAACAAAAGGCCCGCCTGTCGTCCCTCTTCACCTCCCTCGCAGCTGATAATCAATGGAGGGATAGAGATGCCAGCTATTGACTGAAGCCAGATGAATGGCACTCCCAAAGGGTCCATCTGAATTTTGACAGGCGGGATTCAGAAGTCGTGGGCCGCTTTGATGGTGCCAGGAAGGCTTTTCACTGACACACCGAAGGTAACACCAAGTGCTGATACAGGGCTACGAGACCAGTGAAATACATTAAGCTGCAGACCGCTCAGGGATCACGTGTCGGCAGCTTCATTCACCGCATACTACATTTATTGAATACAACTTTTGCCGCCGTATTATATCCATTCTGCGAGGGTGTTGAATCGATGGTGAATTGAACCGGCAGCGTGCTGATAAGCACATAAGCAAATGTCAGCGGAGGGGAGGAAAACTCACCTGGCTGCTAGCGGCGCGCCAAGAAACCCTGTGCAGCATTCATCCCCCTTTCCCTCCCGTGCATATTGGCCTGGAGTCGCCTCTCTTTTGTGACAGGAGGTCCGGTGTCGTGCCTCCTCACTGAATGACTGTACATGGATGCATATGGGCAGCTCTCGCCCCCCCCCCCCCCGTGTCTGCGTGTCTATGTTTGGCTCCAAAGGCAGGATCTTGTTAATGCTTTAGCGCGCTGGAGACTGGCAGATACACCTGCTTGTCATGGATGATCACCCTATTCTGGGCCGAGGAACTAAGCTGCCTGTGTACCCAACAACCCAGAAATATTACATATTAATAAGACTCTGCAGCGTGACACTGCAGTTAGGATTAAACGGGCTCTTTCCTCCACTGCATATTCCCCTGGCCACGTTCATAGCGAGCAGAGCGGCTGTCAGGTTCAGACTTTAGAACACGTCGGTACAGGAAAAAAGCCCAATGACTATTTTTATGTAGCGGAGCAGTATTGAGAAAATGTAAACTCAACATTAAGGCACTTTGTGTTTAAGGAGAAAATGTTGTATCAAACGTTCTGGCTGTCATTATAACTAATAGTAGGACTCCATTCTTCGGAAAACAGGGGTCAGACACACATACAGTACATGTGACTAGATGTGCATCCATACTGTAGTGCGGTGACCTTTTGGAGTCACATCGTGTCTCCAGCTGCCTTTGAAATAACAAGGAAAAGCGGAACCTTGAGGTAAATGGCTGCTTATCTTAAATGAATTAAATCTCATGTCGAGGAAGTGAAAATGGATTGAGAGATTCATGGTTGACCACCGGAGGGATGCGTCAAGGTGAGGGATCTCGCTGGGGATCTTTAATAGGACGTCTGCACCCTAGCGATGATCAGATGAACAGTTAAAACCAAATACGCCAGCGCTTAATTACCGAAGGTGTCGATGAGCACATTTAATTAAGCATGAACAACAAGCAGCCGCACGCTTTTCAATGCGGACCTGGTGAAGCAAGCGCCTGGGTTTCTGCAGGGTTACCTTAAATGACTCCACCATTTGCCAGATGGTTGCAACCATTTAGCAGAAGTAATTCCTTTAAATACTCCTCTTAGTTAAAATAGATTCCCGTCGTGTCAGCGCGGCCCCCTACCTGTTTTTGTGCTGCCTTGAGAGAAGTGATGTTAATGTCCTGCGTTTAAGAGAGTCCTCACATCTGTAACAGAGATTTAGAATCAAGCCAGCGCCATTTTCATCATTAACTCTCACTTTCGCGGGACGATTAAACAACGTAGCTGCATGTGAGGCCGACATATGCTGAAGAATCAAATCAATAACTCATGGTCGCACAGACGTGTTGCTGAGTGCGAGGCGGTGTTTGATTTAAGCGAAGGCAGAAATGTCAGGGGGTGATAACGTTCAGCCGTGGCCCGGCGCCACCCGTGTAACGTGATGGAAATTAATTAAAGACAGAACAAGAGCATATTCAGCTTTTCAGTCTCACTATGGCAATCACATTAAAGGTCCTCAGTGAGTGCTCGGCGCTCACAAACAAACACAACACCTTGCCCCTGTAATAATGCTTATCGAGCACGTGTAATTACATCCCCCTACCAAATTTCTCGCGGTGATCGTAATTGCTTTTGTCACTGGTGAGCGATAGCTGACGACGGCTCCTCCGTCGGTGTCACGCCAACCTCGGCCGCGACGCGTTGCGCAGAAGCTCGGGAGGCAAGATCGCAAAGCGCAGGGTCTTAGATGTGTTTTCAAAGGAAACAATATCTTAGTATGCATATTTTCCCCCCGAAGCTACGTGTGTCCTCTACTTGTTGTTTTGGTGACAGTTTGTGGAAATGTGAGAGGCGTAATCATGCAGCAGTGTGCTGTTTTTTTTTTTCCAAGGTTGGGTGAGTAAGAATCCAGAGCCGCTGCCAGACACTTAGTTCCAAATCCCTGAAACTCAGTAAAACACAAGCATATTGGATAAATGAGGTCTCCACTCCTTTTACAACAAATGCACTGTCCTCTCTTTCATCTCTAATGCAAGAGGCAAATAGCCATTAATCATAGTTCACCGTGTCTTCCTGCATAGCATTAAACTGAACGGGCTGCAGAAAGCGTGAACGCATGAAATAGCTTTTAATCTCCCATGTCTCACGTTACAGTGCTGCACAGGGGGAGAAAGGTGAACGCGTTCGGCCTGTGGCAGAATCAGACGCAGAGATGGAGGACCGGCTCCGACGTGAAGTAAGCATCAGCCGCGGAAAGGGACGAGGATCGGGAGCCCAGGAATGTTCGGCGCGCTTCCCCGCAACACGCCGTCCACGATGCAAATTTTTGTCATGATCCATTTCAAGGGAAATAATTAAGCGGCTAATTCAATTTAATCCTTGCCCTTGCATCCTCCTCTGAGAAACAGGCACATGCCAGCCGACATGAAGTCAGGGCTGTTGCCTCATTACATGCAAAGTGCATCGCTTTAATTGGGTTAAAAGAACAGAGAGCTGTGCTATACCTAGAAGCAAAGGCGGCGTGAAATATCTGATCCACGGCGACCGGGATTACCGGTGAAAGGCAAATAATAAAAGTGAAATGAAATTCAGATGACTCGAGTGCTGGTGGACTGTGCGTGGAAGCTGTTTGTCTTCTGCATTGCAACACTATGTGAAACCTGTTCATGTGTTAAATATGCTAATCCTGTTTTCTGTTGGGGATTTTTTGGGGGCTATTCTTGAGGACTTTCACCTATTTTTCCTCCCAGTGGACTTGTTTCCTGATGCACAGCAAATTTTTTGACCAGTGACTTGTGCATCACCCTCACAAGTTGCATGTGAGGATGATGCACAAAATTGGGTTCATTGCTCCCAGAACCCAAATTGTCCCCAATTTTGTCACTCAGGTCTCATGATGGTATAGTTCTTGCAGTTTTGTGCCTATTTAATCTACAAGTTTGTCAGAGTCAGATCAGACTTTCTCCAGACAGTCATAGACCCCAGAGGATGAATCCCAAAGACTTCTTCTGTGGTGCCATCAAAAGGTTAACATTTGTGACTGCAGGTGATTTCATGCTTATGGATATGCTAACATGATTAATATGCTAGAACTGTCATTGTTAGCATGTTAGCATGTTAGCGTCACCGAACCTTCAGTGTAACAGTCGCAGTCTTTCGGTTTATCCACGAGACTCTGCCTTTAAACGTCTTGAAACGTGCAGAATGGCATCCTTTAAAAACATTAACTTCTTTAGGTGAAGCTCATGCGCTGATCTTTACTTCCAGTCTCTAATGCGTGGGCCTGATTTACTCGGACTGTTTATCTTTCCCTTCACACTCCCTCCCCATCATCCGTTTCAGCCTCAGATCAAAACCGCTCCCCTTTTCGTCTAATATCACCCTCCATGAAAACTGAATACCATTATGCAACTTGGGTAATTGCTTTCTGAAAGCTCTCCCTGTTTTCTTTCTGTTGTTGATAAACATGTAATGGGCTTATTTTTTTTTAAACCACGTGACCTAAGCCGTGTGACCTTCATCTGTAGCTTTGGATGGCTGACTATGGAGAACAAAGAAATCCCCGCAGAACCCTCTTCGGTCTCAGGAGCATCGCGAATGAGGCCTAGCGGGGGAAAAGAAAGCGGATGTGTGGGTTTGTGGCAGCGCCGCACGCACACAATGCTCCTCCTTCCTGTGGGGGTCGGTTTCTCCACTCGCGTGGACCTTGAGATGGTGGTCGGGCCAGAAGCGGCAGCTAGAGATGGCGGGCTGCTAATGATATTCCCATCCCAATTTGCTGCATTTGCACGTTCATTACCACTGCAATTATATGGGTGTGTATAGGAAGCATGGATAAACGAATTAGCCAGGATCATGTTTTGGAGCATAGTAGAAGCAGGAACATGGTGCAGGCTCTAAACCTTTTAATGAGGGGGAAATTTTGCTGAAGACAGGGGTCTGTTAATGGAGTTTGGACCTGATTATGTGCAAGCAGACATACACACAGTCCTTGTCCTCTGAATCCTGTTTACAGTATTTATCATTAAGGCATTGGCAGCAGAGAGAATTAAACTTGGCCTTCATTATCTAATACATCTAATGATACTAATCCTTTCAACAATACAATGCTACAGTCAGCTGGATGCCTGAATTGGCATCACTTGCTAGTAAGAAATTTAATTCTGTGCTTTTCTGTTGCAGTCATAATTTTAGAAAGTAATGAAAAACTTTAACAGTCTGCCTTAAGACGTGTTACAGCTTCATATTTACTCTGCACTGATCAGTGGCATCCACACATAAGTTTGAACATGTTTAACCGTGACTTTAACGTTCTGCATGTGTGACACTGTTTGACTGATGGCTGGCAAGTGCTGATACGACCTTTGAAGTCAATGTTACACACGTACGTGTCTGTCTTGAAACAAGGTTGGTTAACGCCCATCGGTTCTAGACTGACTTAAGAGCTTTATCTCTAGGTTACTGACTCACAGTGACACCAGGCGCCTCGGGCTAAAAGCTACTACAAGTAAAATAAAGGAAGTGGAGCCAGTGTAGCGGATTATGCCTGGAAAACGACATGTGTACAGGTTGCTGCTTCCTCCAAATCATCTGTTTCTAAAACCAAAACCTCAGGAACAGGTTTAAATGGACGTTTGATCCCATTATCCAGATTGTGAGTTTTTGCCTTTACGACGCCTCCGAAAGCCTTCGACTGCAGAGGAGGAACCCGACCACGCGATCCTCTCGAGTGTTTAATATTATCTTTATGGTGTGTTTGTATGATTTGTAAGTGTTAATTTATCATTTTTATTGTGTCCACTGCAGTTAGATAAACGTATGAGGGCAAACAGAGGGATCGACTGTGAGTTTTCTGGAGCGCTGCACGCTTGATAAGAGAAAGAGTGAAACAAAGAGAGGCGAGAGGCGACTGTTATTGCATCTATAGGGTCAGGTTTTCGCTCAGTCGCTCCCCTTCTAGGACTGTTACCATCTGCTGGGATGAAATGAACTGTCATAGGCTGTTTAGTCATATGGGTGCATTTATGTCCAGGACAATGTTGTGGACCTTCGAACCCGACAGCATCAAAACTCCATGCTGACATACGCACACGCTGTGATATCAGTGCAGGCGGCGTCCTGGTGCGTATCCGTGTACTTGTGTTTATGGAGCACGTTTGCTCTTATCTATTTTACCAGCGCTGCCAATGAGCGGCACATTTGCTCAACATTCACCAAAACCGCCTCGGGGGCCGTCGTGATTAATGTCCCTCACTTAGCGAAGGCGCGTCTACACCCTATGGACGCGCCTCTCCATCAGACCGCTCGCGTTCGCGTCTTCATCCGCCGATACATCAGGCGGAAGCGCGTGGTCGTAGGCGCCGCCCGTTTGAGCCGGGGTTAAAAGATGCGATAATAAATACAGACCTGGGCGTGGTGCCGGAGGTGCAGACAATAGAGATTGGATGAAGCACTTCTGCTTTGAGTTTGATGGCGTGCATCACTGAAGATGACAAAATGTAAAAATTGTTTAGAGGACCTTATTAAATATGTATGAAACCGGGTTTTCAAGGAGGGCATAGACAGGGAAATCCATCATCGTATTGTAAAATGCAAAAATACTATTAAAGTATGAATATTTAGCATCGTTTTTTTCCCCCGCCGCTGTGCAGAGTGCAACAGACAAGAGAACGCTGGAAACATGACTTTAATATTGCATGTGACTTCCGCGCCAAGTTGTTTTTCTTCCTTACGCTGGAATACATTAATTGTAAGCGAGGCTCCCGGATCTAAAGCATCTCGCCGGAAGCGGCGTCTCACAAGGCCGAGTAACTCCTAGATAAATAGAGCCGCACCTGAAGACACTGGGCGCGGCGTCGTCAACAAACACCAGCAAATTGACTCTGGAACCGAGTCAGAACAACGGTGTTTACAACCACTCAATTAGAGAGATTAGTCAACCTCTCCAAGGTCACCACAACAAAGCGCCTTCACGCGCTTTAATCCCTGTAAGTCAACTATTAATTGCTTCACGAACGTCTCAGGACTAAAAGGGCTCGTGGCCATTAGGCTCGAGAACATTTACCGAACCCGTTTCTGCCGACACCTCGAGAGTCCGAAGCCCCAGCGTCGCCCCGCTTTTCCCGATTGTGCGTCCACTCGCCTCTTAATGAGGTCGTCTGCCGATAAAATGCGGGGGGGGTTCGGCGGCATCGGACCTCGCGGCGGCGGCGAGCGCTCCTCACCTGGCACGAGGACGGCCGCGCACGTCCCCGTAGATGCGGGGGGCGTATTTGCTGAGAGGAGAGAGAGAGAAAATGAGAGACAGGAGCCGCCGCTCGGGAAGTGATGCCGAGTGATGCTGCTCTGCTCCCAGCAGCACCCTGTCGGCGCCAAATGAGAAATTTCAGACATCCAGTGAGGTGGCTCTTAAAAGTGGAAATGTTTTCCTACCACTGCAGTGCCCCCCCCCCCCTCTTTTTTTTTTTCTTTTGGACAATGACTTTAAAAGTTGCTTGGCTGACCTTCAAAGTGGAGGGAAGATAATGGATTCCATTCATCTCAAGCCTCGCGTTAAGTTGATTGGGATGAGACGGTGTGAAAACGCACGCTGCTCCTGGATGAAACGGGCGACGCTGCCAATCTGTTGTTTCAAATCACACCGCTCCTCTCTTTAACTCTGGCCTGTATCTCATTAAAGGATTAGTATTTATTAGTGCTTCTTAATGTGAGAAGATATGTGGCTACACAATGACTCATATCTGGATTATGATTACGACGTCTCGCTCCCACAGCTCGGCCGCTTTGTGGCAAATATCTCTTAGTTTGTTATCAAGGGGCCGTGTAACATGTTACAATGCACCAAAGGAAGACAGGGAGCTTTTTATTTTTTTCAGTAATAGCAAGAAGGAAAAAAAAACCCTTAAAGCCTTACTAAGAATGAGAGCTCATGAGTGCGATTATAAAAAAAAAAGGTGTGAGAATACGTGTTGTGTGCGATGCTGGACACATGGACATGTTATGTAAGAAACTGGTTCCACTCATCGCTCCTAATGAAGGACCCGAGCGTCCACGTTCCCATCGCAGAGAACAGGAACTGGTGGAAAATAATTAGTCCGGCGTTGTTTGATGATGCTGAGTAATGGTAATTTCACAAAACCTGGGCAGAGCAGGTAAACGGTGCTGCAATTAACAGCATGGAGCCTGGAAATGAAAATAATTGTTGCCTCGGGCCAAAACTTCAAAGTTTTTACAGTAAAAGTTCTTTGCTAGTACCCGCTGTATACTTTTTGATATACTTTTTTTTTTAGATGACATTGTTCTGGTTCCCAGCAGTAGGAAAGTAAAACAGAAGGACTCATCCAGACACAGCAGATCACACATTCTTGGCCGATCCACTAGCCAGTCATCCATCTTGGCCGCATTTCCCAATAATAATCATGTTTAAAGATTGCAATTACAATTATATCACGTCATTAGACACAAACAAACCACTAAAGCCCACCTGTCTGCTTCTGCGTGTCTAATGCCTCCACTGTATGTTGCTTTAATTGCTCAGTCATAAAGCACCGGCGGCAGCAGCGCGCGGCTTTGTCGCGCGCGCGTAATGTCTGCTCTGAACTGCTGAGCGCGCCGTTCTCGCGGAAGGGGTCAGCTGTCCCATTAATCTGCGAGCATTAAAACAAAGCAGTTGCGGAAGTGCTGACGCGGCGAACTCCCAGTCAGATGCACTTTCGCACAGACGGACGAGGAGCGTGGACACGGAGCGCCGTGGCGCGCGTTCCGGGGACCGGAGCGCGCGACGTCCTTGTTAGAGTGGACGCGCGCGGCGAATCTGGCGCCGCTGAGAGCTGCCTTAATTATCCTCCCGCGTGTTTGCTCGTCGTTTGAAAAGGACGACCGGAAGCGCGCGTGCCGGCCTCGTTGTGCGCACGCTGAAATTAACACCCTGTCTTCCAATTAGAGAGAGAATTTGATAAAAGGCCTTCTTCTGGCGACGAGTTAATGAGTTGATCTTACACAGGAGACGCCCGCACCCCACGGAGACATTACATGTGCCATTAATTTACATTGCGATTGGGATTAAATACATGTTTTGCAGAGTTACAATAAAGGACGCACTTTGAAAAAAATGCCACTTTGGAAAACAAACGCGGAGGCGTTCGCGGGCGGGCGTTCCAGTCGGAGCCTCGGCTGCGCCGTCGCTTTGTGTGACGCCCGCATTCATCTACCTGTTACGGTGTGTGCAAACAATAAAAGGGCCGGGGAGGATTTCGCTTGCTATTGAAGAGCTACCTGAGAGGCAGGCTTTTAGCAACTCCACCTGGGCCATTCTCCACCTCTGTGTGCTCCAAAATGGGATCAATAGGATTTCAGACCTGACTGCTGGGACCTGGAGGAGCCTCCGAGTTAAATGTCACGCGTCTACCTGTATACTCACTTTTATTAAACTCTTTATTAATGGAGAGCGTTGAACCAGGATTTCTCACATGGCCGTTTTTTTTTTTTATTACAAAGGAGCCTAAACTCGGCTTTCACCGGGGGAAAACAAAGTGCTCCACAAAAAGGAAAAATAATTTCAAAAACCAACATTTATAGTCAACACTATACGCCTTTAAGGCGTCGCGTTTCTCTGGGGCGTATGAGAGACCATGCAGAATGGCTGTGGGATAGGAAATGAATGGGCTCATCGGCACACTGAGCCCATGCTTCAATGCGCTGCTGAGGTTTACGTCGCACACACTGTACATGAGCAACTTTTGCCTGTAAATGAATCATAATAAAACCACTCATCTGCTCTAACTCACTGTCGTCCGACCAGCTCGCTTTCCGTGAGAGTCGTGAGTTTTTTAATTTAGTTTAAGGGCTAAACACGCAAAACGTTAATAAAATACACCTTAAGGAGGAAGACAAGGCCGCTCACAGTCCAAATATGACACATGAAAATGTGACGACTGTAATTATTTTTCCAACCCTGGCATTTTTTTTAATGAACGGTGTTTCACACAAACACCTTTTAGGTATTTGGAGATGGAAACCTTTGTGGAGGATGACGAGCAACGCATCTGAAGGCAGGGGTCCATTCAGGAAGGTACACCAAGAAATGGTTTAATGGAACACAATTAAACATTGAGCCTTGGGGTTGTGGGAGGGGGGGGGTGACTCAGCCTGAAAGCAAACAGTAAACAGAACCCGGCCGCGACGCTGCTGACGAGGGAATGATGCATCCAGCAATTACCACAGCAAGCTTGACCCTGTGGAACACAAATGAAGCATGTTCCTCTCAGGACTGACTGACGGACGGACAAAATAATACGCGGAACATATTAATAATTCAACCCCAAGAAAAGTGGACCGCGATATTCTGCTTCGCTTGGTCATGAACTCCTGATCTTACTTCCTTTGGCCTTGTTTCCTAAGAGAGACGGGGGAACATTTGGGATCTCTAATAAACGACCGCTTGTGTTTCCTGCAGAGGCTGGTGAGAGAAAAGAACTCCATGGATGAGTCCTTCTTGTGCGGAGCTGCTACAAATGACTCGTCAGCTTTGAGTAAACAACAAACTTTAAAGTAGCGTTTTTGTACTTTTCCCCCTATTGCCCTTCTTCATTTCGTGAACACTGGCCAAAGCGAACAATTAATAATAAATACAGGCCTTCAAAGTCACAGAAATTACTTGAATTAAATGCCCTACCTCACCAGCTGAGCACCCAAAACTGTGATAAATTGGCCCGCTTTTCTGAACTCCCTGTTCATGCATGCTGATGGCGCCGTGGCCGAACAAATACCAGCATTCCTCATTAACCTTAAACTTCTCAGGTGTTGCATTTCTCCCCCGTGCGCACACGCGAGCGCGCACGCCCCTTGCAAATTTCTCCAGACGATAAAGAAGGAGGAACGGGAGCAAAGAGCAAAAAGAGCGCGGGAGTGAAAGAAGACTGAGTAGGCTATTATGGAGGAAAGAGTGTGTCCCCCGGAGGAGGCGCGGGCTGAGATGGCGTAAATGAAGGAAGCGTGGTGGCCATTCCTGTAGCCTCATTACGGTAATGGAGACCCATCCGTTCTGTCAAGGCCTCCAGAAAATCTTCTGTGACACGACTGCCTTGCTTTTTCTGCTGTTCCATATCAACAGTGGGAGAGGCGATAAAGCAGAAGTGTCTGCTGCTGCTGGGGTTCACGTCGCACGGGGAGATTTGTACATTCCTGGTGTATTAGGGTGCTGATTAGGGTCTCGCATTCGCTGTCAGAGTCTATAATATTGTGTGGGGGTTCGGTTTGTGGTCTTTGCCCCCGGTGGTGGAATAGTGTGACAGCCTGTGGCCGGGAGATATTGGTGTCGCTGGTGTGTAGGCCGGGTCAGAAACCGCACAGGCCGTCGTTCCCGCAGCCAAAAGGAGCGTCTTGCATCATCCTTTACCAGATTTGAGGGCTTAGTGGACGGTAATGTGCGGCGAGAGGCATTACTGTGCATTAGGAGAGTTGTCTTGCAATCACAGGGGCCCTATTTTCTAGTCTCTACCTTCCTGGGTACAGTAAATGTTGTGGAAAATGAACATGAAGCATCGTGTGCATTAGCCGGATTTAGCTCCAGATGTTCCTTCCTGTGTGTTTCCTGTCACTTGGTCTCTCTTGCTTAGTTGGATGTGTGTGTGTGTGTGTGTGTGTGTGTGTGTGTGTTATTTGCATATGTTGAGGAGGAGCTGGGATGCTGAGCAAAGCCTGGTGAGACCGAGGGAGGCTGCAGAGCAGGGTGTTAATCCTCGGTAGGTTCGCGCGGCGGGGGGGGATTCCTCCACTTGATATAACGTGGGTTACGTGGCCGCCGCACTGTGCATCGTGATCCGCTGTCTCCGTCTGGAGCTTGTATCGTGTGCGCTCATGGGACCTGCGAGCTACAGTACTGCTGGAGCTGTTTGTGGCGACAGACGGGAAAAAGAGACGCTCGATCTCTAGAGGACAATGCACAGCACTTATTCAGTGCTTTGATAATAAATGTAGCTTTTTCAGGAAGGTCAGAATTTAGTGCAATCAGTGCTGTATTTCCATGAATAAAAGATCAAAATTAGAAAAATGTCTTGTTAGTTTTGGATTTAAAGCCTATAATAGTTCTCCACATAATATATGGCCAGATTTCATTTATTTCTAGGCGAGTATATGATCGGGTGTAAGCAGTAGTTGGCTGTTTGCAGGTGGTCATGGCGCCCCTTCAGGGGCAAGGAAAATGACATTCGATCTTCAGAAGGGTTGGGGGAGACTCACGGTGCTGAAACAATGGCAAAATCTAATGTTTTTCAAGGTGATGACACAGGGATCCACATTGCAGACGTAGGTGAATCGGTTGGCAGGGCGGAGACTGAGGACGACCAGATGGCGATACATTGTCACAGTTTTAGTCTCGCAGGAAAGCCCACAGTCTTAGACTTTAAAAGAAATAAACGGCTTTCCTGATGAGACGTACGGAAGACAGTCTGTGGACATAACAGATTTTTTTACAGATGTTGATGGATTTAGAAACTCTGCTATGAAATTAATGAGAAAATCTGGCTATGATGAACTAAGTAAGCAAAAGAGGTTTTGCTTGAAGAAAATATTGACTAAGCTGAGGAAGGAGAAGAAGGGAAAATCCACTTAGACTGTTCCACTCAGGTCTAATAGTTGCAGTTTGTCCGATAGATTTCCATCTTTTGATAGGTCTTATTTTTTTTATTCTTTACTGCTTTCCTTTGTCTTTACCCTTCATGGAAAGGTTGAGGATGGGCACCCTTAATCTTAATGGAGGAAGGGACAGAGAAAAGCGAGCAGCTGTTTTCGAACTTTGTCGGATAAAAAAACTAGATGTGCTGTTCTTACAGGAGACACAGTTCTCCTGAAAATGAAGTGGACTGGGGCATGGATTGGGATGGTCAATTCTTTTTAAGTCATGGCACCAATCTCAGTGCTGGGGTGGCAGTCTGTTTTTCGCCATGCTATTGTTGGTCCAGAAATTTCAGTTGATGAAGTAGAGCAGGGGAGGGTTCAGGTGGTTCAGGCAAAAATTGGAGGAGTTTCTTTTACTTTTGTTAATATCTATGCATGTAACTCTGGTGCCAGTCGCCTGGACCAGTTCCGTAGGCTTAATGCCAAATTAAAAACTCTTGACAGCTGCTCGGTTATTTTTTTAGGAGGGGACTGGAATTGCACCACACATCCCATGGTGGATAGAAATGCTAGCAAGCCACATCCATCTTCAGGGGCTCCTCTGTCCACTCTAGTGGCTGAAAATGATTTGGAAGATGTTTGGAGAAAGCTCAATCCAGGGGTCAGACAGTATGCATGGGTGCAGGCTACCGAAGGTAGGGTCACTGCTGCCAGGCTGGATAGATTTTATTTGAATAAAGTAACCCAAAACCGGTTGATAGAGGCCAATATCTCACCAGTGGGGTTCTCTGATCATCACTTATTGGTAATTGTTTTTTCTCTGCTAGTGCCACGCCAAAAATGCCCTATTGGCAGTTTAATGTGAAGCTTGTGCAGGATAAAACCTTTTGCAAGGCTTTCTCCAATCTTTGAAATCACTGTAGGCTGAGAATAGGGCACTTTGACAACCTGGCTCTATGGTGGGAAGTTGGGAAGACACAAATAAGGATTTTTTGTCAACAATATGTGAGTCACACAGTAGGTGCAGAAAAAAATCTCATAAGGAAGTTAGAAGCAGTCATACGGTTACTAGAGGAAGAACTTATTGGTGGTACTGGAGGTGACAACAAAGACTTAGCCAATAGGAGAGGATCATTAAGCAAGTTTTTGCATGCAAAAGCTAAAGGAGCCCTACTTAGAAATAAGTTTTCTACGATTAATGAAATAGATGCCCCAACTGCTTTCTTCTTCAAATTGGAGAGGAAAGTCCGGGAGGGCAATGTGATGATGCACCTGAGACAACCAGATGGTAACTGCGGAGCCTGTAGCAATGAGAAGCATAGCCATAGACTTCTACGCTGATCTTTTCAGTGCTGAGGGCTGTAACCCGGACTGTGTCAAGGAAATCCTGGAGGTGCTGCCCCAGTTGGAGTAAGCATGTTCGGCTGCTCTGGATTTGGATATCTCCTTTGTGGAGATGTGTGCAGCAGTGCAGCAGCTGAGCAGTGGTCGTTCTGCCGGGATCGATAGACTTCCTGCGGAGTTTTTTAAGTGCTTCTGGCCTGTGCTGGGGAAGGACATGTTTCAGGTGTTCATGAGCTCCTTACATCATCTTAGGCAAGGCCTCATGGGGCTTGGTATCCCTGGGATGCTTTCACAGAAGGTTTCTGTATCAGCGTATGCCGATGACATCTCAGTTTTTATAACAGGGCAAAATGATGTGGCTGTTCTGCAGCACAAACTAGTTCTCTATGAGGGAGCCTCATCTGCTAAGGTGAATTGGGCGAAAAGTGAAGGTCTCCTCCTTGGAGACTGGAGAAATATAGATCAGCCGGTGCTACCAGCAGGGCTGCAGTGGAGCAGGGAGGGGATGAAGTGCCTGGGAGTGTTTTTGGGCAGTGGTGACTTTCGGGATAAGAACTGGGAGGGGCTGATTGAGAAGGTCGATGCCCGATTGTCTAGATGGATCTGGATCCGCCCCCAGCTGTCTTATAGGGGGAGGGTCCTTTTTGCACCGGCCACTAGAGTCACCGTATCAGGTGTTCCCCTGTTCGTTCCTGACGAACTGCTGGAGAAGGAACTGCTTCGGTTTGGGAAGTTTGCTAGCAAGTTCAGAGTGGTTTGGCTAGGATGCAAGGACAAGAGGCTGCAGCACGTCCAGTCGCTGCGGAGACAGGCGCTCATGTACCTGACCGACCCCGGACAAAACCTGGACGTATCGTTCAGAGTCATGTTCGGCGGAGGTTTTTATACGGTCTATGCGAGCTCAGGGAGCCTGAGGTGCTTTGAGTGTGGGGATGTGGGACATAAGCGGACGTCCTGTCCGCACAGAGCGAGGGACAGACAGTCGGAGGAGCAGAATGATCGTGATGGGGAGCGAGAAGACTCAGGTGGTCAGCAGCAGTTGCTGAGGAGAATGTCGGTGCTGGTGGGAGTCAGAGCAGCGAAACGCAAGGTGACATGGAGCAGGGAAACTGCACCGCAGGTACATCCAGAACAGGGGGGGAGGAGCGCAGCGAAGAGTCGCTGAACGAAACAAACAGTAAACAGGAAGCGGAAGCTGCGGGGGATCAGGGTGTAGGGTTGGATGAAACGGGGGAAGGAACAGCGGAAAACGAGGAAGAACAGATGATTGACGATGACACGATGTCACAGTTCTCTGACATAGCCTCGCAGGACGATGTGCAATCGTATTCATTGTCTGAGATTAATGAGTTTTTGGACGAGACCTATGGCAGACAGTCGGTAGAGGTGACTGAATTCTTCTCTAATGTGGACGTTTTTATTCGCTCTGTTATGAAAGAGATGAGGAAGGCCACTTACGATCAACTAAGTAAACAAAAGAGATTCCGATTAAAAAAGTTACAGACAAAATTAAGGAAAGAGAAGAGAGACAAGCGTTTCGAAATGAATAAAACAGTATAAAGTATTCTTAAACGACCCTAGTTGCCATGGCTAAATTTTGCGTTCCCACTGGATTCACTGCTTCTTTCTGTTCCCTCTGTTTCTGTTTTTTCTTACTCTTCATGGAGAGGCTGAGGATTGGAACACTCAACATTAATGGAGGGAGGGACAGGGAGAGGCGGGCCACGGTTTTTGAGCTAATCAAGGCCAAAAACATAGATGTGCTTTTTTTACAAGAGACACACAGCACAACTGAAAATGAAACCGATTGGGCAGCTGAGTGGAAAGGGCAGGTTTTCCTGAGCCATGGCTCCAATCTAAATGCGGGGGTGGCTATCCTTTTTTCTCCATTCGTAAAATTAACAGAGCTGGGAGTACGTGAGGTTGAGTCTGGCAGGGTTCAGGTAGTGGAGGCAAAAATTAGAGGGTTATCTTTTAAGTTTATAAATGTTTATTCACATAATTCCGGTTCACGTAGGTTGGAGCAGTTTCGGAAGCTGCGTGACACCCTGAAGCAGGTACATGGCAGTTCTATAGTCATTTTAGGGGGCGATTGGAATTGTACCACACACCCTCAGATGGATAGGAATACGGGGGAACCACATTTGCCATCTGCCTCCCTGCTGTCGGAGGTAATGACTGAAGCAGATATGGTGGACGTATGGAGGATTTTTAACCTAGATGTTAAACAATACACATGGGTCAGGGTGACTGAAGGAAGTCTTAGGGCGGCCAGATTAGACAGGATTTATATGGACAAGAAGTACTGTAATCTACTGACTGCATCCACAATATCACCAGTGGGGTTTTCGGACCACCATTTGATGACAACAGACCTGTCGCTGGTTGCACGTCGTCAGCGATGTCCTTATTGGCAGTTTAATGTTAAGTTAGTACATGATAAAGTTTTTTGTGAAGCTTTTGCTGAGTTTTGGAGTCAGTGGAAGCTGAGGAGGGGAGAATTTGAGAATCTGGGCCTATGGTGGGGGGTTGGGAAGTCTCAGATCAAAACCTTTTGTGAACAATATATGATGCATACCTCAAATCTAGAAAGAAACTACATAAACAAGTTGGAGAAGGAGATAAGGGTGTTGGAGGAAGAGTTAATAGGTGGGGCGAGAGAAAACAGCAAAACTTTGAAGACCACGAAAGACCTATTAAGCCAGTTTATGAATGAGAAAGCTAAGAGGGCTTTAATAAGGAATAGAATTTCAACTGTTAGAGATATGGATGCCCCGACAGCTTTTTACTTTAATCTGGAAAAGAAAGTGCGGGAGGAAAATGTGATGAAACATCTAAAACTACAGAATGGATCAATAACTACAGAGCCTGCCATGATGAGAAGAATCGCCATTGACTTCTACACGGAGCTGTTCGGGGCAGGCAGTTGCAGACCGGACTGTGCAAAGGCGCTCCAGGAGGGACTGCCAAAGCTGACAGAGAGCCAGTCTTCCGTGCTGGAGCAAGGAATCTCATTGGATGAGATGGCTAAAGCAGTGCAACAGCTAGGCAGCCGTCGATCAGCGGGGATAGATGGTCTCCCTGCGGAGTTCTTCAAGTGCTTTTGGGATGTTTTGGGAAAAGACTTGGTTGAAGTCTTTGTAGACTGCATGGATTCTGGGAGGCTGCCGACCAGTTGCACAAGGGCCATAGTGACACTTCTGCCCAAAAAAGGAGACCTTGGGCTGTTGAAGAACTGGAGACCAGTGTCACTGATTACAAAATATTTGCCAAAAGCCTTGCAAACAGACTGAAAGAGTGCGTTGGGTCGATTGTGCATAAGAGCCAATCATATTGCGTACCCAATCGGACTATAATGGACAATTTGTTTTTACTGCATGATATTATTGACCTGTCTAAAGTAAATGATTTGGATGTGGGTGTTCTTTCACTAGATCAGGAGAAGGCTTTTGATAGAGTTGACCATGGGTATCTTTTTGGCACTTTAGGTGCGTTCGGAATTGGAGAGAAATTTATCTCTTGGCTAAAAACACTCTATGGCGAGGCCACTGTCTTAATCAAGGTCGAAGGAGGTCTTAGCAGAGCGATACTGGTTCAGAGGGGGATAAGACAGGGGTGCCCATTATCGGGGTTGCTATACAGATGGTGCTCGAACAGAAATTGGCAGTTTACAAACTAGCTTCTTCAGCCAGGGTAAATTGGGCGAAGAGTGAAGGTCTCATCTTGGAAGATTGGAGAGGTAAAGCGCAGCCAGTTTTACCTGAAGGGCTGCAATGGGGCACAGAGGGGATAAAAAGCCTGGGTGTTTTTTTTGGTAGTGGAGGCTTTCAGAAAAAGAATTGGGAAGAGTTGATTGAAAAGGTTAGTGCCCGACTGTCTAAGTGGACCTGGATCCGCCCCCAGTTGTCTTATAGGGGAAGGGCCCTGGTGGTTAATAACCCTGGCTGCTTCCATGTTTTGGCATAAATTCACTGTGATGGAGCCTCCGGAAACACTAGTGAAGGAAATCCAGAGGCTAGTGGATTTCTTCTGGGGAGGTGTGCACTGGACTCGGGCGGCAGTGCTATATTTGCCATTGTCAGAAGGAGGCCAGGGATTGGTGGACCTGAAGAGTCGCGTGGCAGCCTTTCGCCTGCAGAGTGCTCAACGGTACTTATACCACGATCCGCAAATGTGGACGGAAACAGCGACGGTACTCCTCCGCAGAGTAATGGATTTACAATATGATAGACACTTGTTTTTACTGGATTTGAGTAAAGTTGATCCTTCCCGGGCTTCGCCCTTTTATCAGTCAATGATGCGGGTGTGGACGAAGACAATAAAGATAAATAGAGACTGCGAAATGTTCTATGGATGTGTGGCAGAGGAGCCCCTGTTATTCAACCCGCTAATCCAGTGCAGGAGCCTTTTGTCAGTAAGTGTACAGAAGATGCTGGTGTCGGCCGGGGTGACAAAGTTGCAGGGGCTGATGGACGATGGGAATTGGATCGCTGCCACAACGCTGAGCCAGAAGACAGGGTCCAGATCAACAAGGTTTCTGCAGAAGTTGATGGAGGAGGTGAGGGCCAGTCTGCCTGGTCCCTTTAAAGAAGCCATAGGAAGACCTGTGGCGAAGGACGAACTGATCGACTGGCCAGCTTTTCCTCCATTGGGAGTTAGTGCTGCCACAGGGGAAGGAGGTGAGGGAGAGGGGGCATTGTTGTCCTTTCGGGCACCTGAGCTAACAGAACTATCAACGACACTGAGGAAATCCCTTTATTGGTTAGCAGTGAAGGTAAACAACAGAGGCTGTCTTGTGGATTTGCCAGAGTCGAAGTGGTCGGGTGTGTTGCCGCCAGGTTCTTCTCCTAGAGGCAGCTGGGGGTCCCTGTATAAGCCTCCTGTAGAGAAGCGCACTGCAGATCTACAGTGGAGGATTATACACGGGGCTGTGGCTACGAACAGACATGTGGCACATTTTGATGGGACAGTGGGTGGAGAGTGTTCTTTTTGTTTAACAGAGGAGAGCTTGCAGCACCTCTGGTTTGATTGTCCCAGACTGACTTCCTTTTTTTCCTTATTAGCACGGTGGTTCGAGGGGATGGAGCAAGTTTTAGAAAGGGAAGTTTTCATCTTTGGTCCCGTTTACAGGGCTTCCCAAAAACAGAGGGTCTGTTTGTTAAATTTCCTCATTGGACAGGCAAAAATGAGCATTTGGCTTACAAGGAGGAACAGAATGAAAGGGGTGGGATGTTCAGATGTTGAACTTTTGTTTAAAAGCCTGGCGGCCTCAAGGTTAAAAGTTGAGTTTGCCTATTATAAGATGGTGTCAGATTTAGATAGTTTTGTTTTTCATTGGGGATAAAAGGGTGTGTTGTGTTCGGTGAACCAAGGCCTGCTTGTCCTTAAATTTTGACAAAATTTGAATGAGTGAGAAACACATAGATTATTTATTATTATTGTTATTATGTTTTGTTCTTTATTATTTTGAAAAGTGTTTTTTGATTCCTTATTTTGATTACATTTTTTAAATTGATGTTTTCCTGTAAATATTTATGTGTGAATTAAACGTCTTGTTAAAGGTCAAAGGTCTCCTCTCCTCTCCTCTCCTCTCCTCTCCTCTCCTCTCCTCTCCTCTCCTCTCCTCTCCTCTCCTCTCCTCTCCTCTCCTCAGGTCTCCAGCTTGCCAGTATTTCCATACTGTGTTAACATTCCTTACAGTCTGGCATCACCATCAATAGTCATTTGGGAAAGGGCTGCTTTCCACACCATCAGATGCAATGAAGATTCATAGCCACCATTTCAGAAGGGTTGTGGGGGTGGGGCGGGGGGTGATGCACGGCATGGGGGGGAGAGGAGGAAACGGTGCACGTACACCGACCGGCTACTGCGTTTCTACTGTTTGGCCTTGTATGTCCAGCGAGGTGGAGGGGAAGCAGTGGATGACAAATATGTGTAATCCTGGAGGCGGCGGAGGCGGAGGCAGCGCTCTAGTGCATTGTACTGCATTTTTGAGAGGCAGGTAAAAGTCAGGTTTTACTGTATTTAGATTTTCATGGCACTGATGGCTTTAATCGCTTTTGGCCCCAACGCTGCCAAACGGACGCTTTGACCCATTTCTGCCTTGGTCCATCTGCGCCGCTGTAGTCTGTGCTTTAAAGCGAGGAAGGGCCTGTGCTCCAAAACAGACGCTTAATTGGATTAACATCAGGAGCCACATCAGCCCCTTCACAACAGCAGCGTCTCTCATCCCTCTCATCCATTATTTGAGCTCTTCTATGTTTTGGGTTATTATCCTGTTGGGGGGAGCCATAACCTGCGACTGAGCCTGTGCTCTCTGACACCGGGCAATATGTTTCCTTCCAGAATGACTCGATAATGTTTTGATCGTATTATGGTCTGCACAGAATCAAGGCACCCTGTGCCAGATGCAGCAGCGAGCCCCCATAACAGAATTGAACCTCCTCCAAGTTGCACAGTGGAGGTGGTGTTCTCCTCTCTAAAAGTTTTATTTTTCTGCTGTGAACAGAAGCCCGATGTAACTTACCCAGAAACTCAAAATGAGTTTCCAGTGGACATTCTCCCAGAAGCATTGTGGCTTGTCAACACGTATCTAGCAGACTCCAGTAGGGTTTTTTAATGTCTGTTTTTTTTTTTTTAAAGTCAGCTCTTCCTGGGTTTTCTTCCATTGAGGCCGCTTTCGTTCACAAAGCAGCATATGGTCAGCGCCACCTGAAACTTGACCTTGGAGCCCGGCTCATATCTGTTGTGAAGTTTTCATTGTTTCTTCCACCATTTGAAGTATCCTTCTGTTCAAACCTTCCCCTGGTGGCTGCATCTTGTGCGGTTGGCCGCGATGCCACGGGCCTTAAACCTTCAAATAATAACAGCACCTGTAGCCACAGGAACATCACGCTGCTCGGAAACGGGTCCTTTGACTTTATTCTTGACTGGGTTTGCAGAGTATTTTCATCTTCCTCCTTTTCTTGGTCCTGTTCACGCTCAGCATGCCAAACAACACAAATGTTAAATATTTAAATGAATGTCGGACACCTGAGCTGAAGGTCAAAGGTAACATTACCTTTTCTCATCCCTCCGTCACACTGTAATATTTGTAATTGTATTATGTTGTTAGAAAATGTCACATGCAAGTTCATGACACGTTGGTTGAGCCTGTGCTTTGGGGAACGAGTGGGAGAGACAGACCAGCTGACATCATCATCCACACACAGACATAGAAGTGTTTGAGCGCGGGTGTTTAGGAAATGACTTATGCCGATGTTTTACCGCATGTGCCGCATAAGTGCAGTGGACTGTGAGAGCGCTTTATCATCCACTAGTTTCCATAAATGCAAAATAGGTCTGTGCTGCCTGAAACTTCACCATTTTTCATTAGGACCAGAGGAAGGGGAACAACTGTGCAGCTCAGAACTTTCAAGTTCAAGGAGATAAGATGAAACTTTGGTGAATCTGCAGCACAGGCAGGTTCACCTCTCCACCAGCACACACTTATCGGCCGCACAGCGTTTGACTTTAATTATTTATTGCAATGTACAGAAGGAAATTCATCCACGCTATAGCACAATAAAGTGGGTGAAATGTGCTGAGCGTCTAATGGCTGCCGCCTGTTCCTCCACAAGAAAAAGGAGAAAAGAAGAAGAAATTCGATAATCAAATGCTAAAGAGGTAGTTTACTTGGGTAATGACCTTTCCCTGCTGCTGATGATTTAGGATGAGGCGTGGCGATGCGTCCTGATAAGGGGAATGCCAGCCTCCTTCTATGACTCTGCATATAGAAGGATGGAGAACAGAGGACTCTCTCCCTTGATATCTCCCACACGTTCTCACCCTCCGCCGCTAATTTACGGTCGGCGTTTGAGGCGAGCGTTGCATGCAGATGCAAAGATCGCTCCCTCCGCACTTTTCCCCGAGACCCTCCATAATAGGCCGGCTGCAGCCCTCTAATAAATCTATTAGCCAGCCGAACACTGTATAATAGCTTCAACTGGTGCTTTGACTCTGAGGTGTTGCATATCAAAGCGCTCGCAGCCGAAAGAGACCGACAGCTGACTCCCGAGCATAAGGAGAGGGATCCGTGCAAATTAAACATCTAGTCATCTGCAGACTTGGAGTTGAGGAGCCTTACAATTAAGGGCAGCTGTATTCATAGACACTGAACATAGTAATTATATCCCTAATGGAGTTTAAGCGGTGAACACAGTCAGAGGATCTAATCAGGTCTACACTGATTTATTACATTGCGTATTTGAAATGCACGGCTGTTAGAACGGCGCTTGAAAGGGAGCTGCGGGCGTGGCGATCGTCCGTGCGCTGTCGGTTCCGCCGGCTGCTCCGCGGCGACCCGGGCCGGCCTCACCTTTGACCGACCCGATTTGATTTTGCCAAACGCGCTCCCCTCGTCCCGGCCGAGGCCGGGCCAGCTGCTCGTCTCTCCCCTGGTAATGCTCATCGTGTGTGAGTCGGAGGGTAACAGGAGACGAGTGTGGGAGAGCAACATGGGAACACGGGGAGGGGGGAGGAGGGAGGGAGGAGCCTGTGAGTGAACCAAATCTAGTCTGTCACAGTGGCTCTGTCTGAGAGAGGTGCTTTTTATCATCCCTGGCATCTCAGCGTGCGGCTGCAAATCGGCCGTAACTTTCTCAGTCTCCCTCATCCCGTCCCACTCGTTCTTTATCACTTTGTTTTGTCTCTCTTCATCCCCTGCTGGTGCCTGTTCTGCCAAATCCCAGGGCAGTTTGGCTGGAATATCAATGAATCTGTCTCTATTAGGCGTTCGTGTGTATTAGGCCGGAAGCGGAGCGAAACCGCAGCACTTGATGAGACCGATGTGGGTGAGCAGCGGTGTCGTGGTCGGACGCGGGTCTCTCTGGAGGAGATCGGCACGAGCTACTCTGAGCTCAAGGCCAGACTTCATTTGATATTACGCAATAATTAAGAGCAGCGGATTCTCAGCGAATTCTCACCGTTTTATTCACGGGGCAGATCGCCAAAAGCAAGTGGTGGATGTTACAAAGAGAAAATGATAGAAGTTCTCCCTCCAGGAGGGAACCAAGAAGGAAAATGGGCTAGAAAGAAAGACTGAGGGGAGAAAGAGGTGGTTAGGAGGGTGGGCAGGAGTCAGTGAAGTCCAGTAGAGCCTTACAACACAGCCTGTGGGACTGGAACACCTCTGTGTAGCATCACATCCCATTTCACACTGAATTCTTCCCACCAAGTCATTTAACCCCCCTGAGGCTGCAGCGAATAAAGCTGAATGCACAGTTTAATGCAAGCGCTGAGGCTGCTGGGATCAAAACCATATGGATTCAGGAATAAGGCGTTCATATTTTATTTAGACAATGGAGCACTTGTCATAGTAATAAAAAAGAGTTTGTGTATGATTTGAGGAATTATACCAACATTAAAATGTAAATGTTTGAGAAATGGTTTTATGATTGCAGTTACAGAACAATATAATGTATTCTAAGATGTTTATGTACGTGCTAAATGTCTAGCCTATAGCTACTACTACTGTAGGTGAAATCGACGTAATATTCCCATACTACATACACTCCCATACTAATAATCCCATATTTGCATCAAATAGGGCAAATATGCCATCAATGGCATCAATGATCATGCACTTTCTCAATTTTTCCACATTTTGCTAATGAATCTAATCCTTTCCCAGAACGCTTGACACAGACTCAAAGGCGAGGTCTGTTTTATTTCATGTGCGCAGACTGGCTACGCCCACGTGGCGGTCGTGTGTGTGACGTAAGTGTGAGGTCTTACCTTAGTCTTTGGCGACGCCTAGTGGACATTTCACTTACCGCACCGTTGAGCAGGTTTTCCGTTAAAGTTAGAAACTGCCGTCCTCTTATTACTTCCTTTCCGTGTGACGCATTGGAGAAGCTATTGCTTTTGAGGAATATGGTGTGTTTGTAGTTTATTCTCGTGGATATTTGTTTTTTTAGTGCTGCAGTACACAAATGGATAGCTAATGCTAATTCAGCAGCTGCTAAGCTAATGCTAGCTTAGTTGCAGTGCTGGTCCCGCCTTACCTCTTTCCTATTTTGTGCCTTTCGGTGTGTGTTTATTATCTTGCAGACAACTATAACTTCTGTAACATGACTATTCATATTTGTAGGAACATTAGAATGTAAATATAACAATTGTATTTTTATACAGGTGGGCACATCATCGGTAGCCTCAGACCGAGTTCGACAGATGTTGCCGTTACCATGACAACAAGAAAGCCATTTACCTGACCTTTAATGCTAACTAACGCCTGTTGGACCAGGGGCACTTCAAGAAAAAGACAAAAGACACGAAAGTTGAGGTAGGTTTTAAGTTAAGGTACGTTGCTTGCTAGGCTAATGCTAGGAGTAACCTGCTGGAGCTGGCTTGTCATAAACATTAGCATACTATCTTAGGGTTAATATAACATTTATGCTTATTTTTCTGTCTTGAGTGGGTTCGCATACAGCAGTCATTGCAGTTTTAACCCCTTTGAGTGTACTGTATTTGTTTGCTATTTGGAGCTACAGGTTTGGTGTACTAACACTCGCACTCAGCGTTGTGTACTTGATGTAGAGGGATTTTTGTTGTAGGTCTGTAGGATTTCCTCATCTTAAATACTGCAGAAACACACAACCTGTAGTAACGTATTCATGCAGCAGCATCCTAACAGGCACTATAAAGCCAGTGCACGGTAAAGTGTACACACAGCCTCCACAAAACAGCTCAGCTTGAATGAATACCCCAGGTGTTAATTTATACATTTTGAGCCCATTTTAAGAAACATTTGTATTAATCTGCATCAGATGTGTTGCATGGGGATTCAAGGCTGCTCACGCGGCCTCTAAATCTCGCAGCAAGATGAGTGGGTGGGTGGTTGGAGGATCACAGATTTATCGATTGGCTCCTGTAGATATGCACCTTCGTCATCCATATAAGCTGTAATATTATTGAGAGCCATTAATAATCTTGACAGAAACAAATTGCAACCAGGCATCCTTTACTTACAGGAAAAAAAATCACTGGAGGGTGTCTGAGTAGACTGTTTCATACCCTAGCATCACAGTAGTAATGTAGTGCAAGGGAAGTGTAACACAACTTGCCTCTGCTTTCCTGAAATAACACAGGATGTAGCTCCCACCATGACGTGTACAACCCGATCTGTCACTCCTCCCCCACTGCTGTCAGCTGTTTTGTTGATGAGATAACATGTCTATCATCTTAATCATCACTTATTAGTCTGGTGTAATTCCGTGTTTTATTTGGGGAAATCATCGCAAAATCATTGCTTTGAAACTTCTTTTAGAAATGTGTATCGACAAAACTTTTGGGCTTATTTATTCATGGGATCATGCCGTAAAGTCTTTGAGGTGTGGTCAGTATTGCTAAGCTGAAAAGCTGTATACTTTTACACTCTCCAGAGAACAAATACCGTAACTGATGATTTGTGTTTTTTTTTTGCCAGCAGCACTCTCTGCTCTAGTTTTGTGTCGCTTACATAGTCACAGAATTACTTTAATCCACTTTAATTGTATTGATTATGTCGTTATGAGTTAAGTTTTAACCTTTTTTCACTCATTTGACATTACACTTGTTTGGGTCTGATAGCAGAGTTGCACTTTTGTTTCTGCTATTGCTTGGTGATGTCTTAAAGATATGGATGATAGAGTTGGTCCTACTTCTATTTTATTTCTCAGATTCTATACATCTCCCTATTTGAAATCCTATTTGTAATTGTTTTTATTTTAATGCCCGTCTTCATCTGCTCTCTCGAGAGACTGTCCAGCATGTGTTAATTTTATGCAGGGTAAACACAGAGATTGGGTTCTATAAGTGAGAAAATTGGCGTGATGTCAACAAATCCGTGAACATGACTCCCCCTGGAGCTTTTCTGTGATCAATTATTTATGTACTGGAGAGAGCCAAGGAACTTTATTTAAACATCAGCTTTTTTTTGCATTTTCATTTATTTTATCTTTAAAGGAAATATGTGTATTGAGTATTCATGTTGACTCTTGTGATGAATGTCACATGAGAGAAGCAATGTGGTTTAGGAGGGAGGAGGAGGAGGGACGAGATCAAAAGTAAAATGAGAAACGCCTCAGAGAGTTGTCGGGATGTAAGTTTACCATGCTGACGGGGCATGTTGTGCACATGTGCTCCCATTCCCAAAGTCATCCTCCGACTCCTGTCGTTCAGTTGCAGGGGAGGGAGGAACTATCATCTTGAAATTAGAAGCCAGTTATTGGTCTTATTACAAATAGCATCCAATTGAAATGAATGAGGGGAACTGCTTCTCTGTATTTCCTGTATGTATTGCTGTGCTCATTACAAACACTAACTTCTGTTTGTACTATATGCTGTACAGATTTTAGATGTTTATTGTGTGTGTAAATAAGAATAATACAAAGTATTTTTAAATTCAAGTATGTCCTTTTTTAATGTTGTCCATCAGTATAAACTGTTTATCATTCTTGCTCACAAAACAATTAATAATATTAATGAATACCCAATATTTTAATAACACATAACACCCTTCAGCAACTGAACCAGCTGCTCTGTGTTGTTGGCCTCCTTTTTATCCAATATTTTTAAACTAACCACGGCCAACTCCAGTGCCATATTTTTTATTCTATCTTCTGCCTCACTGCTGGCAAAAGAAGCACTGGTATATTCCCACAGCATTTTGAAACATCTACCTTTGCTCTCATGAGCCTGCAGCTTGTGTTTTATATGGCAGCATGAAGGACAATTCGGGCAAACTGAAAATATGGAGGGGGGCAAGAACGATGTAAAGGGTGACAGAGGTGTTGGTAACATCTGTGGGTGTGTGAGGATACAGAGGAAAAGAGTGCACATTCCTTTGCTTGGATTGAGGATATAAATCTCCTCTCTCAGAAAGGTGCTGTTGAGACTGTTTATGAATTACACACAAATAGTAGTGTAGGTCTGATGATGACTTGGATGTAGGAAACTTGTATCTAAGCCATTTTTGGCACTATTGTAATCTGAATGATCAAAAAGATGAGCATGTCAGACATTAAGCTGCTTACACTCATGCTAGTTTTGTTCTTCAGAGGTGTTGGAGACAGTAGCTTAAATCAAATACAGCGCTATGTCTCTCTGATCACTGTACACCCTTTTTATTGTTAATACACAAACCTGCAGAATAAAGTAATTTACAGTTGTTTTTCAACATTGAGTTATAGTAAAAATGCATTTGAATAATGATTAACACCTAATTATGTCAAGCTCAAATATATTTACTTCTCTGGCATAAAGTCTTATTAAATCTGCATTAATGAAAATACATTTTTGCTCTATGGGGGCATTTATAAACACAATTAGGAGCCTTCTGAAATGAGGGTACAGCTGACTCCCCATAATTCTACTAGCCCTAAAAAAACGGAAGATGTGTCCACAAGGACATTTACATCCATTACAGAAAATTATGAGCCAGTGGGGAGTGTGGTTCTGAGAGGATGCTAGCTACTGGCTCATTGTTTCTTCCATATAAGACCATGCATTTGCATTTCTATTCCATTTGAATAATTGCCTTATACTCACTCACGCTGAACTTTGTTTTTATTTGATAGCTTTAGATTAGCCTCATTGTAAAGATAATTATTCCCATTGGTTAGATATCTCATTTGGGTTGGTGTGATAAGATTTGTTTAAGGGCCATTTTACATGACCCTTTCATTTTCCCCTCTTTTTTTAACTCTGGCATTTACATTGGTTGTGATTCCTGCCCATCATCAGGTGATTGTGGGCGACGAGAGATCACTGACATTTTAGGGAAAAAGTGAATAATTTTAATAGGGTGAAGGTTTGATGGTCTGTCAGTATGAAGTGTAGTAAAGATATGATGTCAGACAACTGTACAAATTGTAAGCTGTTGCATCCTCAATGTTATGGTAATAACCAGTTCTCCTCAGTCCTACTTGCAGACAGTGTGAGAAAGATAGTTTAGAGGAGATTGTGTGCTTGTCCTGGAGCTTTATTAAACAACACAATCCTCTGTCACTGTGATGTGGCTATGATTAAAGCATGTGCAACACCAGCAGCTCAGCTGGTGACAGTTTCTCACGGTGGAACAGGGATCCAGCAGAGAGAATGTACATGTGGTCATGTGTAACAGCGATTGTAATCACTTTGTGTTTAAAGGAGTAGTGCATTTTATTTAAAATAATGTAAAAAAATGTGGCATGTGTATTTGTCTTAAATCACTTTACATTATGGTTTGTTTGATATACCTGAACTAGATGAGGTAACAAACCATCAGGTAGCTGCACTAATGTATGTGTGTTTGTGTGTGTGACTAAACGCAGAGGTCATTTCGAGCTTTAGGAGTGCAGGGTTGGTTAAAGGGAAGGAACAGGTTCTCTCAGCATGGCAGCACATTAACCTCACATGCTTCAAACATTAACACCTACCTTTAATACTCTCCCCTCATGTCTTCAAATCCATTTTAAGCAATTTAGCCTTTAATGTTCTCCACTGCTGTACAAAATGATCAGTCCCCACGGGCAGATCAAGCTGAGCGGCGAAAGGACCAATTCCTCAGTAGTTGGAAAACAATGACTAGAGCACATTCAGATCTGTTACTAGTGCTAATAAAAGTCATTATAACCATTGCTGTTGTCCAGAGGTTATGTCTTCATGTTCAGATTAGTACATCGTAAAAATTATGCATGAGGAAGAAGCCGATATTAAAATTTTCATAAGGTCAGAATTTGTTAAACTGTGATGGGGATATACACAGTAACATGAACACTACAATATAAAGTGTCTAATGAAATACAAAAACAATATGAAAACAATATGAAAATACATGAGAAAAGTTTTATAGGCTTTGACTGTAAATGAACTGCTAGAATAGCACAGCAAGGGTTGTAGCTAGAGGCATAGCTCTCTATCTTGGTAAGATGCTAATGTGATAACATACATCAGACATCCGCGTACTCTTGGTAATGTTGTTTGCAATGAGTATGTCACATGACTGCATCTTAACAGGTGTAGGTAACACTTTTGATGGAATGGTTGACATGGTTGACACTCGTGTGGCACTTCTACATTGGGTAATGATCATTTGTCCATTCTGTTGCAAATTTTCCAGGACTTACAATTCATTAGAGCCATTCCTCTCGTCTCATATCGCTCCGTAATACTTTATGATTACATGGTGTATTACATTGCACATCTAGGTGAAACTAGTGTTCATGTGGATTCTGCCCTTCCCTCTCTGTAAGTGGGAGATCACAGAGGGTACACCTACTTCTCTGGTGTAGTCAAGCGCTTGTGCGAGTCTGCTCAGGTAATTACAGCATCTGTTAAGAGCTTTGCTGATTGTTTTTCATCTCCACATGGTCACCACTCCAGAAAACCAATTACCCAAGGGAATACTACATCACAGAGGGCGATTTGTTATTCTATTGCGAAAAGCAGAATAACCTGGATAAGAGTGGGAATGTGTTTCCATTTGTTCACATGGAGGTAAAGCACATTAAGAGAGAACAATACAAAGAGGAGCTTAGTGTGGGAATAAAAATGGAACAAGGAAAGATAACATTAAAAAAAATATATTAACATGAAAAAGAAAAGATTTGCAGGAAGAACTGATAAAAACCACAATAGGACAGTAAACTGTCAGGTGGCTAGTGGAGCAACAACAGTCTGCTATCATGTCCACTGAGAGTTGCTTTTGAAAGAAAAAGGTTTTTGTTCAGTATATGAATAGACGCACAGAAACACTGCCAGGTTTGAAATGTTTTCCAGTTAAAGAACTTGCATTTTGGGCAGTCAGCATCGGGTTGTTTTATTCAGTGCAATTAAACAAGGCAATGCAACCGGAAGATAAACCTAAGTAGGCCAAGCTAGTAGTCCTAGTTTCTGTTCGCACAATAGATGCTACTGCTATTTTCAGGAGCAGGACTTGCTCGTCACACGAACATCTTAGCCATGTTTTGCAGATGCCGTTATATTAGCTGCTGTAGGCTGTGATGAGCTGTAGGATCAGATTGTTCAGATGGATAAATGATGTGATCCACATTAACTGCTGATTAATTGTTTTCATTTATTGTGCCAATATAATAGTTGTCTTCCATCCTCTGACCTCAATCTCTTACAGCCTTTGTAGCAACTGTGATGACTTTGAGGTCTGTTTTCTCCTCTCTGCTCCTCTTTTGCTTCTGCAGCAGTGCTTTTGCAAAAAACTTTAAGCCGATTTAAGTTTCTGTTTAAAAAAAACTACAAAAAAGCAAAAAAAAAAAAAAACATTCACAATGAAAAAAGCTTTATTCTCCTGGAACTGCGCCGGATTGCCTTTATAGCAGTGCCTGAACTCTTTTTATTTCGGCAGTGCTTTAAACTACCATGTCTAATTGGAATGGCATTTTTAATTAAAAGTCAAGGATATGTGGTTGTTTGTGAAGGGAGACTAATCTGTTCTTGCCTCCACCTCTCCCAGTGCTAGCTATCTTCCATCTATCTGCCTAATGAGAAAATAGAGAAGCCAGACCAGGACTTGTTGATATTTGCCTTTCTCTAAGTAGATTTCTGTGAATTTATGATTACCAACCAAGCCTCAGACCATGCTATGATGTAGCTCAGAGACCTTATGGATTAATAAAGATAACAATGAGTAGTTTTCCTCAGGCTTCCTGTGTATCTACTCACGATGTTCCAAGTGGCATGGCTTTTTCAACTGCATAATGTGTTAATTTAAAGAAACCATGTCAAATGCAGGACTTTATTGTGTATATTGTATTAATTTTAATTGATATTCTCTACTTTGTATTCTAGAAATGTGAAGCTGATGTATAGCACAGATACACAGGAACCACAAGGTATGCTAAAAAGGTTTTACCCCAGTTGTTTTATCTTCATCGGCTGGCTGGTGTGTACTTTCATTGGGAGCTGGAGGCTGGCTTTGTTCAATAGGGAGAAAATTATTCAAACAGAGGACACAGGTTCAAGACCTAGTGTTGGCAAGCATCTGTCTTACTGAAGTGTTTGTGAGCAAAAATGCAGAATCCTTGCCAGTTCCAGGCACCTGACTCCCTGCTCTGACCTCCCTGTGAGAGGACAAACATGTACATGCACAATGATCAATGGGCGCGGCAATAATTAGTTAATTTCTGCTGTTGAAATCATTTACAGTATCAGATTTTGTTGCCTAAATTTGTTTAGTTACTTTTAAGTTCAGATAAATCTTTGTTGTGTGTTTTTTTCCTCTTCATTGAGACCTTTTCTCTTTTGCTCAGAAATAGAGAACGTAGATCTCTACGTTCTCTATTTCGTAGAAATAGGGGAAACCTTATGGTGGCAAGATAAAATTTGGCATCTCTTCCCACATGTTGTTTGTAAAGAAAAGAGGCTTTAGATGATTATGATATAAAAAAAGTCTTTGTTCTACTGAATCTTGTCTGTAGAGTAAATATTACACAAGAAACATAAAAAAAACTTAAAAAAATACATTACTGTGTTTGTATTCACAGCAGTAGCGAAGGCAAAGGGTCATCTTGTCCCTGCGTTCACTTTATAAGGCCCAGAGGAGATGCAAGGCCACAGCTGGGCCTCAGCAGAGAGGAGCCATTAACATTGTGCTCCACCATTTTCTCTATGTAAAGGGCCGAGTGCCCGTGCTCATAGGCAAACGGACCCCAAAGGTGGCCCATAGCTGCAGTAAAAATCCAGCTGATTCCAAATCAGGCATCAGACTGATACCAAGGCCAGGGAGTAGCAACTGTAGCCCTTTTTACACCTACAGTAAGAGATGACTTTACACAACAGACACGAAGAAGCACAGGTTCAGAAAGACAGCTATTATACTATTTACTATACTATTTACTTTCCAAATCTGCGGATGCTTATGTAATTTGGTTGATCATTCTAGATCTTTTACTAAACCAGTGCCTGGCACCATTTCGGTAAACATTTATATTATACGGTGAACTGGACCAGAACAGCACATCTTTGACATAAAAATGCCAGAGCCAAGGGAGAACTGTAAACTGGAATTATATGTGGGGAAGAGGAAGCAGGTCGGCAGATAGTACGTAACTGCTCTGGCTATTCATCAGCTACAGTAGCATCAGCTCCAGGGGTGTAGCGCTGCAGTTGCCCATCAGCCAGCTGTTGAGCTATAAATGGCAGAAGGCCTCATGTACATAAATTCTCTGAAACTTCGCCAGCAAGATGTTTTTGTTTACAGTGGACATTGGTGTTTTGTGTATCAGTGAGTGCTCAGGTAGAGTCTGCTTTCCAGCATTTGTGTGCTTACCTTAGAAACAGCGACTCATGCACTCTGCAGTTTGTGAACGATGCAATGTTGTACAGTCAATTACTAATCTAGTTGATCTGCTTCCATTAGTAACTACTATACATGAGGAAGCAATGTAGTAGACATCTCTTTTCTCTGTATAAAGAGAGGGATAGTGTAACAATAAAAGATGACCTGATTCACTAATCTTCCACACTTACTAAGCGATCCACGTAAATGTCTCCTTTCATTTAGGGCAGTGGGATGAATGTGCAAGGTATTAACCAAAAACATGAATGTACAGCCTTTTGTCCATCTAAACATGAAACAGAGACATAATCTTTAAATAATCTCCTGAGTTGGGGTTGTGACAATGAATAAGTGCTTTTAAATGTACACATTACCACATCTCTGCTTGAGTCTTGCTCAGGGCTTGCATTGAATGTTTATTGTAATCCTCCCTTTTCTGCTTCTACATGTCTCATGTCTGCCTCTGGACTTGCACCTGAATAATAATCACTAAAACCTAGTGTGTGCACATTGTTATCAACATACTGTTTGAAAATTGTGTGGCTTAGACTGAATAAAATGAACAGAATAGAGTGAAAGCTTGGTTACTTACTGCAAGGCATGTTTTTAAGTTCATGTTCATTTTAAGACTGTTATAGAAATGTGTTACTGAGTGTAGAAATACAGCTGCAAACGGGAAATTAGTTTTGTGAACTGAATACGCACAGGTTTCTTGCGTAGTTACTTAAAGAATTGTCTGTGAAAAGTCTCTTGAGGATTTGTGTCTGTGTAGCTTGTACTGTTCCACTAAGAGCAATGAAGGATAAATTCCTCCTGCAACATCAAAGATACAAGCGAAGGTAAAGTCTTGTGACAGCCTCATCTTGTCTCATGGCTGTACAGTACATCAAGCTGCTCAGAACCAAGCACAAACACGCAGCTTCAGATTAGAAACAACACCTGTGTGGAGGGTTTAACTCTTTGCATCAAGCCAAAAAAGTGAAAATCCCCACTCAACAACCACCAAGTGGTAAAAACTACTCCACATCCAAAACTGGCTCTGCTCTCTCTTTGACCTTCATACTGTAGCATTAACTTACAGTAGCTCCATTAGGTACTCCATGCTATCACAGCAGTGTAGTGTGTTCTGTCTGGCACTTGCATCGATGTGCATGAATATGTGAATCTTTCTCCCGCTCAATTTGCATGTGTGTGTGCCTGCAGGGGAAATGGGTACGATTCAGGATGCAGTTCAGGGCAGCATAGTCTGTCCTCCTCTGGTTTACCAATAGCCTGTGTATAGTTGTGTAGTTAATGTGAGACGGGTGCTGTAAATTCTCCTCGCTCTTCCAGGCATCTGAGCCCACTTACTCGGCCTCTTTGGCAAAGAAGAGAGGGACCAGGTGTCAGCTCTTGTACAAAGCGCTTTGATGGCGGAGTGCAGAGAGATTTTGGATTTGGAAAGAACCTCTTCTGTGTGACTGTTTGTGTGAGGGTAAAATAGGCTGGCGGTCCACAGTATTGAAGTGGCAACTACAGGTTGAGTGCAACTTAGGGTAATCTAATATTTGGTAACATTGTGCCGAGTTTATCTTAAATATGTAAATAGTAGATGTGACCATCACACTGTACTTTGGTATCTTTTGATAATATTTAGGATCAGGAAAAGTAACTGAGAAATTTTTAAACAAACAAACAAATTTCCTAGTAAATCTTTTAACTAATAAATTATTTTATTCTGTTCCAAAAAGTCACGATAACTTAAAGTGTCTACAAAAAGATTGTTTTTTCTTTGTTCCGTACATATTTGAACTTACCTAAATTACTTACGAGATTGTTTAATTTGGATCTACTCAAGTACAGTATACTAAACCAAAACACAGAACTGAATGATGTGAATACTACTGTACACCCATCTCCAGTCCATCACTTTGAGTGGTCGGTCTCTAACATGTGTCGCAGCTGCAGTAAGCGTGTTTTGGTCCAGGCCCATTTGGAGGCCCTCTGCCATCACTGTGGCAGATCTTAAGGTCTCACATCTTTCCAACTGTTGTGAGTCTATGCTGTGTGAAAACTAACACAGTGAAATCTCTGGGCCCTGCTGGTGAACTTTCCCTCTGGCGTGGATTCAGTAGGTCCTCATACCTTCACAAAACAGTCTTCCATTTCTGCAAACAAATTCAAAAGTACAGAAGAGAACTTTGCACAACTGATGGTCATGTGATTGAATACATTAGGCATGTACTGTAGCCATACAGCCTTACTTTAAACCTTGCAGCTATTCTGCTTTTTTAGGAAATACAGCATTCACTGTATGGTAAATGTGTACATGTGAATATAGCATAGTCCAAATAATGTACTATAGGTACATCACAGGTCAAAGATCATAAGGCTTAAAAAAGGTTTGTTAAGAAATTTCTTAATTTGTATGTTTAATGGGTTGGAAACACATAATGCCTGTCTAAGCCTCATAAATTCGTACACCTAAGTGACAAATGTAAAGCCAAATGGTTGTGACAGCATTTGGCATGCTTTGGGCTATATATATCCCGGCTGCTGTCAGTTTTGTTGTACCATCAATAATGTCCTATCCATCAGTGCAGTTAAATGTCTTCAAGGTGCTCTTTAATGTTTTACTTAATGTATTTTAAAAGCCTGTGGTTTGTGTTTATTCGATATGGTCGGGGATCATTGTCTTTTGGCAAGTGCTTATATATATTTTTTGCAACCCAGTGTTAAGAATGTGTTCACATATTAGTACAATACATCAAAGCTCAGATAGTCGTTTTTGATGGACACTCCCTCATTGCCCTTACATGGTTGGATGACTCGCTCTATAGAAGGTGAGAAAGTTCCTAGCATATAAATGAAGCCAGTTCTGTCACAGGTCAACATTATGCAGCGATTTAGGTTTGTGCTGTCTGCACCTATGCCATGCTGCCCTTGAAAGAGGCATTTGCATTATGGACACTCAGGATCCTGGAGAATCACAGTGAAAATTAAATATGCTTATTAAAGGTGATGGAGAAATGGATTATGTTTTAATTGGTCTGCTATTATGAGTTGTTGATTGGATTGTCCTTCGCAGGCTATTGATCTTGGTGCGGAGGTTGATTAAGAAGTGGTCTGGCCAGAGGATGAGTGAGTGTCAATGTGCATGGAGAATATATATTACATATTCAGCACAAGAATCCCTTAGGATCAGTAGTAGAAAAGTATTTAAATTCTTGTGAGCTAAAGATAAAGGGTACTTGAGTGTCAAAATTAAAAGTGCTGGTTTAAAGAAAAGTCTCTTCAAGAGTTGTTGTGAGTTTGGAAATTGTATTTGCGTCAATCCCAGCTTAATGCCTATTTAACAAGACAAAAAAAGGTGCAGTAATAATGATTACAGCAGCAACAAGATCCTATCAATACAGTACATGATTTATCATGCATGTATAATTATATATCCCCCACAACAAGCAATAACTCTGACACTTAAATATTTGTCTTTTTGATAAATTTTAATTTATTAAAAATCAATTTTTGAGTGAAGATTGACCATTGAAGTGTTTGACAAATAAAATACAAATCTGTTTTCCATCCTCTGTGTGTGTAGCATAAAAGCCTCAGTTCTTTGCGTAATTTGGCCCATGTTTTTCTGAATACAAATATGACATTTCACCCATAAATGTACAACCATATCTGAGACAACCGAGGGCGCTGTCAAATAATAATTGATATAATTGAGTAATATACAAATTATATTTTACTTTAATGCTTCAGGCTTTAGAAATGAGTCTGAATATGTATGAATATTCAGATATGATGGAAGTGAAAACAAACTAAACAAGCACTGTGACCTGACCTGACATGACATGACATGCAAATTGAAAGGTCAGAAACCTTTATATTCAACAGTGGTTGCTGTTACATTTAAATATCATTTAGACTTCATTATGACCTTGATGTTGTTTGAGGAATAATATTTATTGTTAAGTTAAACATACTCTCATTGCGCATTGTGTTCTGACACCTGGTGAGCATGTTTCTGTCAGGTTTTGGCAGAGCTCGGACCCACATGCACAGCACAGAGACCACAGGCAGAACGTAGGGTTAAACGGTTTATTCAGAATCACAGACAATCCGGGTCATGCACAGTCAATCACGGGGCTTCGGTACCGGTGGGGCAGGCTGGTTCGGATCCGGGCAGGCAGAGGTTCGGTAACAGAAGAGCGCAATTTTACGGTACCGTGAGGGAGCAGGCTGTCTCGTAGTCGGGCGGTCAGGTTCGTTATCCAAGAGCAATCCAAGCAGTAGTACAGATCAGGGAGTCGGCAGGAATCAGAAGTCAGAAACGGAACAGGGTCGAGGCACATGAACAGAGTAACTAATTGCTGGAAAGTGTAGTCTGGCTTACAACGATCTGGCAAGGTGTTCTGGGGCTGATGGTGCTTAAGAATGCTGAGGATAATTACTGATATGGAACAGGTGAGACTAATGACGACCGGAAGTGAAGCTGTAACTAAGGTGAGTTGGCAGGAAACCGGAAATATAATGCAGTAAGGCAGGATGTGACTTGTAGACGTGACAGTTTCACTCTGTACTGTATTTTGGCGATCCATTTAATGCACCAATAACATCACCAGATGGCCGACTAGTGTAGATTAGTAGTTTTAAATATTTATTGGATGTTTATACTGTGCCTTTAATGCAATTTTATAAAGCAAAGAAGCCACTCATGATGTGCTGAACAAAGCTTTTAGATATTCTCTAGTCAGCTTTAAACAAACATGATCGCTGTGTTGCTGCCAAGGGCAGGCTGCAGGATACGTGTAGCTTAACCTTAAAACAGACATATGCATTTTAAATTGCTGTCTGTTTCACTGGGGCCTAAGCATGAGTAGAGCTAAATGACGCTGTACACTCGTTACTGACATGAGGGAACAGTCAGTTCCACTCAGTGATTCACTGGATTATTTCTGGGTTTCTGGTTCAAGGTTGTTTCAGTGTATGTCTGACATTTATGCACCATATACACTGTAATATATTAATGTCCATAAGTTTGAGATACACCAGCACAAGGAAAGCATGGCAAAGAATAACAATGAAAATAGGCCAAAAATCTACAAAGATTAGAGAAAATATACAGTAAGCAATTAACTGTAATACATCTAATATATATTCAAACATCAGACCGCAATCAAAAATCATTATTATTATTATTGTTATTGTTATTAATGATTAAATGATTAACAGGGCAAAGCATGTAGCTCTTTATTGAACTTGCTGTATGGCCAAGTTTTAATTCCCTGAGTGACTTTTACCATTGCAGGCTGCCTCTTCAGTCGGTCAAACACAAAATTGTAATGTGACTAGACCACTGCCAAAAAAAAAAAAAAATATCCTCCAATAACAAAGTGAACTGTGGGCAGAAAACACTGCACTGCAGTTCCTGGAATTGTTTGCTCTGTTTGCAAAAGACTTGATATTTTACCAGACACTTTTTCAAACTAACAGGTTTACAGCAATGTTCCTGCCAAGGTGAAGGACACACAAAAGGAAACTCGAGCACAGCCAGATGACAGAATTGGGAGGATGGAGAGGATGAAGGAAACAATAAAACAAATCTTGCTCATTACATTGTTGCTCCCCCGCACTATAAACACAGGATCACCATTGGGGGAACTGTTATCAAGAAAAGGAGCAATGGATGATGGGGAGAGCGGCAGAAATAATTAAAAGTGCCCTTATCATCCCTGTTTTTTACCAAGCCACATGGGAAAGGCAAAATTAAATGTCACTGCAGAGAAGTTCACTTTGAAATGTATGTGTCAGTCTGTTTATGGATCAGTTTATTGGTCTTCTTTTTAAATAAAGAAAGAATGAGCAGATAGATATTTGGTATTAAAACCTAAAATCATCACTCAAATATATATATTTTTTCTATATTAAAAGATATTACTAATGTAAAATTAGAAAACTGGGAGTTATTTGGACCAGATCCATGGTAACACATATCCAGTTCAGTTTAACATGCATAGTTTGTAATAAAAGTGTCTATTAAACCTGATTGCACATTGTCATATGCAAATTAAAGATCATTTGATTATTTTTATAAAGGTATAACTAAATATGCAAGGAGCACCAAAGTAATTTTGTCTCTAAAATAGATTATACTTTAATTTTTATCCTGCTCCACTCTTATCTGGCAACCCACTCCACACACTAATTGGCTCTTTCTCTGTGTATTTTTCAACTCTTCTCATGCACCATCGTTAACTGCAGTTAATACAATTGGGTGGGTGAAACAGTTTTATTCATTAGCTGTGGTGCAACAGCTGCATTGCGGAGTTGATTGCCATTTGTGATCTACAGTTTTATCATAGTCCGTCAATACATACTAAAACAAACAGCACACGTTCCATATGAGCATCGCAGGGAAAAAAAACTGAGCTGTATAAAACCGAATAAAAACAAAACACTCTATTATGTTTACCAAAAACCTGAATCAAGAAGCGATAGTTTCTGAATTAATCATCTGAACTGTGGTCTCACCCGAGGCTACTATAAAAATTTGGCTTCAGATTCACCTTTGGCTTTTTGGCATCCTGAAGAATTCGCATCATAGAAATAAGTAGTAATAATAATGATAATATGAAATGTTATGACCAGGTAACTCTCATCGGACCTTTAAAAAGGATTGGCTTGTGTGATTTAGACAACATTGTAGTACTGCAATAATTGAATCATTACATTAGTAATGATTCAATTACTACATTACTACAATCAGTGTCAAAGATTAGCTACCGTACACCTACATCGTCCTTACACCCCACCCACCACCACAAAAGAAGCTTCATACACAAAACAATCAGTTTAATCGTACTAATTCACGTTCTGAAGAGTTATATTGTGTTTTGTGAATGTTGTAAAGCTCTCTGAGAATAGACTTTGTATTCTATCGCCTCTCTTCAAACCATTAATATTAAGAAATGTAATTAACTTTACACTCTTCTGCCAAAAATTCATACGAATCCAAAGCCAATCCTAGTGCTAAAAGTCAGTGGTAGTGGGAGATCAACAACCCTCTTAATTCCCTTTAAACAAATCCAGGTTGACTGCTTTGACAAGGTGACGTGACATATCCACTTGCCATGGCTGCTTTGCTGTGCTCACTACTTCCACTGAGGGGAAATGGCATTGGCTTAACAGCTTGACTGGTCAAGTAGCACATCAGAGACACTAGACAACAGTTGGTGTCGGAGCTCAGGGTTGCCGTGTTTTGTTTTCTTTTGTTTGCTTGCATGGAATAAAAGACAAAAGTGAATGGGTATTGACATCCTTGGTGGATTGGCTCACAGTTTCACTGCCAAAAACAATAAGAACAAATTGAGCTGGATTCATAGACCGGTTAAAGAAAAAACAAAGGTTGTAGAGTTCCATTTAGAGATGATGGAGAGGAGATTCTCACTGAATGTTCCCTGCAGAGCAGTGTGCTGAAGCTATATACCAGAATGACCTCCTGCCCGATGCTCTGCTGACTATTTCATTTACAGACAGGAGGTCACAAGGGGGACGTAGTTTGGACTCCACAAGAATTCATTACGCCAAGCCTATTACCTTGAATAGGAAATGAAGTCACAGAAAAAGATGGAATTAAAAGAGCTAAGGGAAATGTGCTAGCTTCAAAACCAAAGCCGCATTTTGCCTGCCAAAGGTTAACTCTTAACATTTTCCCAGTGGCGAGTACAGCATCAAGGCGTCCTGGATGCCTGTCTAGGGGGACGCAATGCGTTTCTTATGATGTCAGTGATGGGAGAAATTGGAATCTTTATCTCTCTGACTCCATTCTTCCTTTATGCCGCTGTCTCTGTCTCTTACTCGGTGGCTGCCAGGCTCCAAGCATGTGCAGGTTTGTTAATTAGATACAGAAAGAAACTGTTCATAATAGTAAGGCTTCCATCTTTGGCAGTCTAGCCGGGAGTTAGAAACATTATCTGTCTCTATGAAGTCAGATATCATGAAATAATGATTTTAGAGTTTCCAGAGTTGCAATGCAATAAAAGCCCTATATATTAGGAACAATTTAAATTTAATTTACATAGTATTTGTTTATTACATTAACCATGGCTATGAGGATACGTACGTATTGTGTAAACAAACGGCTATAGCTGTCACAATATCATCCCACAGACAAGCTGTAGAACTAGAGATTTATTTTTGTCAACAGTAAATCAGTCAGTCACTACCAGATATGGCTAAATGTTGGCTATGGCTATGTTCACTATTTACCTGGACTGGGCAAATATTTAACTTTTAATTACTGTAACTGTGAATTGATTCCACTTACTCATTCTGTTTTGGTGAACGTACTTTAAGGACTGTAAGTACCCAGCCATTTCCCTCCCGTATAAATCTTTATGCAAAGCGAAACCAATCACCTCCTGACTTCAGCTACCCACACACAAGTGAAAGCAGTAGCAACCTCATCTTCTGTTTCTGGATAAGTATATTTCCAAACATGTTGTGTATTGCTTAAACACACAAATGAACAACTGCTGATAAAACACCATTTGCTAGTACCTGTCGGTTGCAATAGATGTGTTCAAATAAAACTTTTTTATCTTTATGTATTCTGTAGAAATTAATCCTTAAACTGCCTCTAATTCTGTACATTTTCACATCAAACAGAAATGCATGCCGCGTGTTCTGATTAGCAACCTTTACATATAACTTTGCTTTTTCTTTTAACTCCACCCCGAGTTGTTCTCCTTCCTCCTCTCCTCCTTGTCCCCACCTTCCTCTCTATGCTCTGCGGGGATGGGGGAGATGGGTGCATTAATAATGCAGTGCTGCCTGGAAACCAAACACGCTGCAGCAGAGTGCTGTGTAGAATTCTAAAGAGGTATTTGTTTGTACACGGATGCCAGCCTTCTTCCCTGCTCCACTCCTACTTGGAATCCTCTCATCTTATCTGAACCCTGCATATCCACCTTAACAAATGTCCACCATCAGTCTACAGATTTGTTTGTCCTCTTTTAGGAAACGTATGCTGTTTGGATGGAGAGGAGACCCCAGGAGTCAATCATCTGATGAATTGTTCTATTTAGGATGATGTGATGAAGTGCCTCCACTGAATTGGCTTTGTTGCTACTCATATTTGTCTTCCAGAGAGAGTATTCACAATGCAAGACTGAAAATGGATCGAAGTTGAACAGTTTTAAAAACTTTTATAATAAAAATAAAAATTCTCAACTGTCTAGAAGCCAGACCGTAGTACTTGACCATCCTTGTATTGTAGCCAAACATTTTTTTTGGCTTGGTTGCTTTGTACTTGGATCTCGATGAACAAATTATTCAAGTTTTAAATCTTTTTGTTGGTAAATCATTTTGCTCAACAGAAATAAAACATTCAGTGGGAACCATGGTCGGCAGCCAATGGTGGGCAGTATTTTAAATCACACTGAAAATAAAAGGGTTCAATCAGTTGTGGGGCAGTTGCAGGAATTTCATCATGAGTCTGGGCATTTTCCTGATGAGTCAGCAGAGGTCGTTCTTGGAGATCCTGGGCAGTCTGTGGCGGTACCAGGTGGTGATGTACGATGCATAATGTTCTACAGGGTTTGCCAGTTTAATTCAGAGCAAGGGAGCGTAAGGACCGGTTAGTGGCATCAGTGCCTTCATCATCCAGAACTACTAGGGCACTATTGGCTATGGTGTGGAGGCCTTTGCAGCACTCCAAGGTTACGCCTTCCAATTCTCTGTGATGTTAGAGGCAGCCTAACATGCACCACAGCGTCTCCAGACTCTTTCACACCTATCACATACGCTCAGTGTGAATCTGATCTCATCTGTGAAGAGAAGTGATGCCAACGGTGGACCTGCCAATTCTTGTGTTTTCTGCTGAAAGCCAGTCAAAGCTGCGTGGTGCTGGGCTGTAATGACAGGTCATACTATAGGACATCGGCTCACCGATCCACCTTCATGGAGTCTGTTTTTGACAGGCTGTAGTCATAGTGCTTCTCCTGCTCCTGGTCTGTTCCCCTCATATGACCCTGTCCCCATCTATTGCTACAAAAAAGATCTAATCTTGTACAGTGACGATACAATTCTCCTTTTAATATTTTTTAGCAGTACAGTATGTGCACATAATTACTGTAAGGTCTTTCTGTGTAGCCACTTAAATGATATGCATCATTTATTAATGGTCTTCTTTTGGCATTTTAGTATTTTGCAGACATACAGTATGTTTCACAGTGTCTGAAATTAGCAAAAACACAAATTCTTTACTTTTTTAATTATTCTGGCTCTGTTGTTACTAGATTTACATGTCTGCTAATAAACCCTTGTTGTGTATGAATAGGTAAATATTAAACATTATAAAAATTATGTAGTTTGAAAAAGCAATAACCCACATGCGCTAAATACAGTATCATTTCATTCTGGCATTGGAAAATCCCTTCAAAGCCTTGAAGAAAGTCTCAATTATGCTCAGAAATCAAGGAAACAACCTGCTTCTGCTGAATTGTGTTCAAACACAGCTGGTGACTTGTGAAATTGCTGTATTGGTTTGCCAAATACGATAAGGTAAAATTAGACAACTACAGGTGTCCAGAGTGTGAGTCTAACTCAAACGCTGTAACTACCATCTCATCTTTCCGCAGGTTTAAATGAATCATTGTTGTAACCTTTTCGCAAACACGCTTTTGCTTTTAGTTGTTTAGCTTCCGTTTCTTGGCAGGCTGGAGGTGATGGTTACTACTGTGTGGTGATTCATCGCCCATGGCCTTCAGTTGGTGCACAATGAGTTTCACAGTGGGATTTGATTCATTTAACGGCTGGAGACAGAGAGTCATGTGTACTGTGCTGTGTGCTATTATTTGCTATGATGTTAGGCTTGCTAGTTGCCCTTTGCCCCTCAGCTTTACTTCATTCACATTCACCGATGATTTGCATATTCATTATAGATTGAGCTCTGCACCTGCTGCCACCCACAGATAAAGCTGAGTAGATTAGTGGTGCATGACACCCAAATTTCTGGGGTCGATTTGGACTGGCTTTTACTGTGGGAATCATTGCAGTTAACTCCTGGAAAAAAAAGCACTCAAAAGGCTAATGTGTGAAGATCTCTGGAAATGAAAATGTTGCAGGGAGCTTTATCATTTTGCACAAATTCCTCTTAATTGCTTAACATACCGTACTGTAATCGCTCATCTACTTTACTGTATGTATGCCTATGTTTGCCTTACAATGTATGTATCATTGGGTACAGAATTATTGGAGAAAAAAAACACATGCTGCTAAGAGGTAGACACGAATTACTAGTGCAGTATATGCAACATGTTCAGATGCACATAAATTTGTTTTCTGGAAAACATCTATGTCTGGACCTGGAACTGTGACATGGATAGTTATAGGAAACTTCATTCTGAAATTATAATGAAACTAAAAGAAGAAAAAAAATGCACTATGTTGTTTTTAGGACAAAAGTATTGATAGTCAAAACCTTGCAATGAAAAATAACACTGGTAATGGAAAAAAATCGAAGCTTAAAAGTAATAATAAAATAACAGGTGTCTTCTATCCATCATCTGAACCATTAATCCCCTCAGTGACTCTGGACCTATCGAACTATTACAGTATAAGATAACATCTCTTGAATTATTCATAGCCAGTGTTGTCTCAACTTGTTGATGGATACAGTAAACATATTTACAAGGACATCTGCTGAAGTGGTTTAAAGGCTCATGAAGCAAAGAGTAAAACCCCTTTTTCAGGTTGATGTAAAACACAAAAGGCCTTCTTGCTGCACACCACATTGTGAAAACCTGATTTCCTAAGAAAAACTCGGCCTCACTCTGGAGGTATAAATCAATTGAAAGTGTTGATCCTAATCCATATGTCACATTTCAGGACATCTTGCATGAGAACTATGTTTTACAAAGCATCACCCTGAAGCTATCTGGCAAGCAAAAGCGTGTGCAAATGGTAATAGGTGGAAGAGGATTTATGCTCAGATCATAATTCAAGATGACAGAGACATGGGAAAGGATTACATGCCTGATGACCGACATCTGAACTCCATTTTGAGCCATCACATTAGACCACGCTACAAAGCAGAACAGCATCAGTACATACAGTATAAAGGGCCACACTAAGAGTCACGTTATTAGAACAACTTTAAGCACTCATGGAGCTGTGTGTGTATCATGGTACTGCACAGAGCTATCCACTCAGACACTCACTCAGACACTCACTCAGACACTCACTCAGACACTCACTCACTCACTCACTCACTCACTCACTCACTCACTCACTCACTCACTCACTCACTCACTCACTCACTCACTCACTCAACCACATGCCGTGATCTATCGCAGAGTAAATTTCCTACAGTAATTAAAAGTACAGTACAACACGCTCTATTGAGGCCACCCTGAGACACCCTGAGAAGAAACTTAGGAGGTGAAGTACTCTTGAGTTGTGCAAAGAATGCCCTGTGTTACGCCGCTAGATCCAGCCATAAATATCTTAGAATAAGCCAGCAGGTCCGGGCAGCTCTGCAGACTTATGCAGTAGTAATGAATTCACCTGCATTTCATCAGGAGGGAGGGGTTGTCCACTGGGAGCCTGAAGGACTTCGACTGAGCTCAGAAGTGTCCTGGAAGAGAGTTCAGGCTGAGTCGACCCCTTCTGTAAAGAAGACTGATCACCCGCTGCACGGGACCTTAACACCACAGGCAAAAGCACAGTGTTTCCTTCCGTCATACATGGTCCTTAGACAGCTGCAAACCCAAACCTGCATGAGCAATAGAGGGCTTTGCCCCCCCTCCCTGTTTGGCTGGTGTATCGTATACACACTGTACATTCAAACTGTACAACAGCCTGTTTTAATGGATATGACACTTACAATAAAATGCACCAGAGCCAAGAACCCATCTTCTCGGCATAGCTTCGCCCAAGTACTGTAAAATATATTGGCCAAAGTAAGACAAACACACTGCATTGGTCATAGCTCAGGGACATATTGCTATTTAATAAAGCTGTGTGCAACTAGTTAATGTGTCTCTTAGGTATAGTTTAGTGCGTTTTGTAATAAAGACTAATGTTGATTCCATTTGTAAGCTCATTCAGAGTCAGAGAGAAATTAGCAAATGCATTACTCAAGAATACATGAGGTCCCATTACTTAATATGTGTTGCTGCACTTCTTTCATTGTATTAGAGAGATATGGGACCTTATAAAACCACTTTAAAGCAAAAGCATGCGTGGATGATGTATTGAAGAGTGTTTGTTGAAAGCGGACAGTAAGCGCGCGGTCACATTTACTAAATCAGCTCTCCCCTGGGAAAGCCATCCGGTGCTCTATTGCTTATTTTTCTTATTTAAATTAAATTTGACACCATTTACAATAAACTTCTACTTAGAATAATGTTCTCTTAAGTGTTTATGAATTATACAATCCTTTGATCATAAATACTTGTCTGAAATTAAATGCACAGACACTGTCATTAGGAGAAAAATACATCATTGGAAGTATTAGCTTTAATAAATTAGGGTAACTTGGCCTCAGCTGTTTAATTCAGAGCACTGTATTAGCATAACTTTTCCTCCTTCACGTATCAGTGTAAATGTGTTTTCTTTGAGTCAGTTGAAGTATTTAAAGATACTTTATTCATTCTCATAGCATAAATGTGTAATGTTTTGAATTAAAAATCACACAGTACATATGCTAATCAAACCTTAATGACCATTGCCGGGAAGTTGATCACAGTTTAAAATAGAATTCATTTGTGGGATTGTCTTAATATTAGAGCAATACTGTTCACCAAGGATGTTTAACATTACAAATAGTCCACTGGCACCACAATTATAAGATATAAATTGTTGTGGCCTGTTCTCAGCCTGCTCTCTATACGTTCTCTAAATGTGATGCAGACATTACACAAGTGATGCATTATCATATGAGGCTTAAGGATGTTATGATCACACATTTTGTCTCTTCTTATAGAAAAACAGAGTGTGTACAACACAGGGAAACCTTCTGATATATTAAGTACTGTCTAGTCAATAACATGTCAATATCCTACATAATTAAACCTAGTTTTTGTAATACACCTTCCTTACTCCGTTCATCTTGGCTCTGGTTAGTGACATGTCAGAAAAGGACAGAGGAATAATATACTGTCTGTTTAAACATCTGCCATTCAGGTTTATGGGCAGCATCACTGTCCTTTATGTTTTTAGATTACATTTTTGCAAATCTGCAGCCTAGTGCAATTGGTTTATATTGAAACAAAATGACATGGATAATGGGTTCTTAGACTTTTAGATATTTTCTGTTTAGGCACTTTACAATAGACCTGTCTTAAAACATGGAGGCACCAGTTGTTTTTTCCTTCCTGTTATTTGAACAAATTAACATTTAAACACAAAGAAACATTTCTGCGCTCTCTTTAAACGGGTTTCAAAAAGAGGGGAAATGGCATTGTGCATTGTGTGATAAATGCTTCAGGAACACAAAGTGGTTTGCCCGTAACCCCATTTAGCTTTAGCTAAGTTGTAAGTGAGTTATGCTTGGTTTGAGGGGAAAACCGTGAAAACCCTACAAATGGATTTGTTTAAATGAGAGGTGAAGATGTGAGAAGTTAGGCGATCTCACGCAAGTGCTCTGTATTCATGGTGTAGCACTGGTCATCTCAAAATAAATGTCAGAACAGTGTGAGGAATTCTTAAGTGCTGTCACATATTGATCTCTGTCTAATAGAGTTTTTAAGCAGAGATCCATGGCTCCAATTGATGTCCTTGCTAACAGGCATGTTACTTTTTTACTAAGGACATCAACCGTCAAACTTTCACATCATTTTTATTTAAAGGCCTATTCTAGCTTGCAGTACTATTTCCTGTGTCAAGTCATTCTTTATTAATATAGTCCAATTGTGAATTTATGGGGTTTTACAATCTGCGCTGCATATAAGACCTTCTGTCCTTTGGCCGCTGAAATATATTACCAGGGCAAAGAAATGGCAGGATTCTGAGGGCAGAGAGGGATTCCTCCTCTGGGGAGGGCAGACGTGCTCTCGAGCTTGTAGATTGTTGTACAGTAATGATGGCAGATGTCAGCTTTTTCTGACACGTAGTTACGGCGGCGATTTTGATCTGGTAGGAGTTTACAGTGGTTGGACAGAAGCCCATTTCAGGTCCAACGTGTGCAGTTCGGGACGGCGTTGTCTCAAATGAGGCCTGGGTGTTTGGGGCTGTAACGGATGGCTGCGGCGCTGCCAGTTGATACGAGTTATGCATCCATTCTGTGTGCATTCTGCTATGTGATTGTTTGTGTAAGATCTTCCTCCAAGGCAGGACAACACTCTCGAACATCTGCTAATCTGAGTGTGTCCGTGAAATGGAGCCGCATGAAGTCTCGTAAGCAATTACTGGTCCTCCTGGTCCTTCTAGCTTCTGAACCGAAACCCTGCACTAAAACCATTCACAGCCTTTATATCAAAGATCCCTAGAATTGTCAAACATAATGTCTAGTCTTTCTTTCCGTCTCTTTCTCTCTCATTATTACTGCTCTGTAATCAGGCTGCTATTGCGCCTCTTGTGTGATTTGTGTTTTTTTTTTCATTTTCACAGAATTCCCCTGTGGAGTCCTAACCTTTAGTAGTCTTTTAATATGCCAGCTCTTCGCCCTCTCTCTCTCTCTCTCTCTCTCTCTCTCTCTCTCTGTCTTGGCAAACAGAAGGGCAATTTTTTCATTTCAGCTTGTGAGACTCAGTAGTATGACAAAATACCCTCTCACCACAACCAAACCCGCCAGGGCCACAATAAGTCAACAACAATTTTGTTACAAAAAGCCTCAAACTGAAGTTAAAAAGAAAAAAAATGTAGGTGTGTGTCCATTGGTGTGTTTGAATCGAATTCAACACATAATAATACAGTAATAACAGTAGACAGACATGAATACTTACTAGATATACATTGTATTTCCCAAATTGTAGGAGGTGAACAGATTTGTATTGGTACTACTGTATTTGCAGATGCTTTTTTCTCTCTAGGACAAATTACATGAAATAAAATGAAGTATCGTACATACATTTTGTTTAGAGCAGTGATGGAACAGCAGAGCGATGTCACATGCTTTCAATCATTTCAATTGCATGTTGTAGCGGTACTAATTAGATGTTAAATTGTTTAGCAGGGTGTCCAAAGCATTGCTTCAATCTCTTAGCCGTGGTATTTCTGACAACTAGAGTTTAACTTCACTAAAAGCTGTATATATTAATGTTGTGTCAGGCTTTTGTGTCTTGCACACACACACACCTGCAGTCATGCTAATCCTCAACCTTGATGTCTTATTCAGGCTGCTTCGTTCGCCTCGACATGATTACATCTTACCTGCAGCACGTTAACTACATGGTTATGGAGACCAAGGTGACAAAGAGCGAAGTTATGAAAGGACTAACATTAATATTTAGAGAAAAATAAGCTGAATACATTAAAACTGAATAAGCATAAATATGTGCATAAAATTTCATGCCCTAGTGTTTTAATGCAACCACATACAAACAGTAATGTATGCGAACAGTATGTTTTTGTGTGTTCCTTTGTTAGGACTAAAAGTAATTAAAGGTTTGAAATGATTTGTATTTCAAATAAGATGTGAGAAATGATGCTATTTTGATTCAGCGGGAAACATTACAATAGGTTTGCATTTCAGATGCAGCACTATACTGGTGGTGCTCGTCTCTCCTATAGACTGTTTACTGTCTCAGCAGATGAAACGTTCTCCTCCTCCCAAGCTGTTGTATAATCTGACAGGTGCCACAAAGTTTCTTAGCCTGTCACCACAGACTTGCACGTGCTTCCCTTCGTAGTCTTTCCAAACATTATTCATGCTCACTTTGTTAGAAGGGTGTTTGCTTTAAAGGCCAGTTAATCCAACTGTCTGTACATTTTGCACAAGCAGCTGTTTTAAACTGGAGATGCATGCTTCACTGTTAATGCACAAAGTATGGGTTAAAGAGTTTAATACAGCCACCTTGAATATCTTTGACCTGTTTTCAGCTGATATTCAGAATTCCTTACAGATAAATGGCTTAAAAGGCACAGTGCGTTCTCAAAGGGTATTTATATTCACCCAAAACTACAAAAGTAAGCATGCGGTCTCAGCCTTCATATTTAAAAGAGAAACTGAGTTTTTAAATAGCCATTTTTTTACTAACTTTAAATAATCATTCTAACAGAAAATCCATCCAAAAAGAAGCAGAGATATCATTTTCAACAACAGCATCCTCTGTCAACCACTGTGCAATGTAACCGCAAGACATCTGTTCAATCAGTAAGGGGCGCAACGTCTTCCACTATCATAATGATGTACACTCTCACCGCTGTGTCCTCCCACTCGTACCTGACTCATACATTCCCTTCCATTCTCCACAGGGAAAGCAGGAAATCACAAAATGAACCAAATCAAATGAAGGTTTCTAAATCTTGGTTAGTAAAAAACAAAATAAGTCCCTCTTTTATCATAATTATATTTACAATATATACATCAAAGCATTGTGTCTTCTCATGATTTTTGCCATATTTTTTTCTATATTTACAGCTGCAGTAGATTTTATGAAGAATCTCAACACAAGCAACAGGGTTCAAGCACTTAGTAAAAAGGAACTATTTACAGCACTGTGCCCTCATTTGCAGTTAGCTGCATGCGCTTGTTTTATTAAAGCCTCATTATGTAATACACGAGCAAGAGACTTGAAATAATATGACCTAGTGGTGAATTAAATTAAATGTCAACAACAAGCCGCCGTCATCCTGAACCCTATTCCAGCCCTTGGTTAATATCCTTGAGAAAGGACAAAACATTTTGTCTTTCCTAGTAAAAATACTTTCGTTGCTCCTTTTGTGAAGTGTTTTTCTTTGTTCTGTTTTGTTTTTAATGTTTTATCATGTTACTGCAGCTATTTTATTTTTACATTTAACAACAAAACAAGTCCTCCCTCTTTTTTTTCTCATAATCTAATTCCGCTGTTTTCCTTCCTCTTTCATCGCATGTCTACAAGCCTGCTTCTCTCTTCCCTCCCCAAATTCCCACTTCAACTACTCGCTCAGTTGTGCAGATTGGAGTTCCTCCTCTTGATCTAGCTGCTCCCGCTCTGTTCCCCTGTCCTCTCTGGTCTCTGTGCAGGCCCTCCTTCAGTGGCTCTGTCTGGTGTGTCACCCTGTGCAGCTTTTGCACTACAGTACATCCTGTTGATAGGAAGCATCCTGTGCATCATCACTCCCAGCTGCCTGTGGGTTCAGCTGGCTCAGTCTGGCCCATCTGTGTGATCTTCTGCCAGATATCTGGGGTTTGGCTCTGTGTGATCCGTCCCTCTCCAAATCTTTTGCCAGGAGAAAGAGGTAGAGAGGCTGGAGAAAGGAAGGTGCAGGTTGGACAGTAAGCTCCGCATTGACTGCACTGCCTTAGGGGTCTCTGTGGTCCTGATACTGGCTCCTGTGCTCGCTATAGATTGCTCATGTCTAACAACGAACATACGAGACCTCTACTGTGTGTATGAATGTGTAAAGACAAGCTTCAGGTGTGGTGGTGATGCAAGTATCTAATCCTGTGTGACATTTAAATGCCATGTCTACTATTGATATATGGTTGAAGTACCTCTGGGGCATTGTTCCAATTCCAAATGTCTCTGATATATTTTGAGGAAAAATCTAATAAGAGGAACGTGAACCAAGCTCCAGGTTTTATATCTTTGTCGTACCACATTGCATTGTCTGACTCCTCATCACTGGCCAATGACTAGAAGCAAGAGTGTGAATGTGGATCAGAGGACCCGTGTGAAGGTCAAAGAGTAGCATTCAGGACACAGTGAACAGGTATAGGTAATACTGGCTGATAATACAATATGTGCCAACCCTACCGCATGCAGGTTTATATACAAAGGGACTTCAAACATGCATATTAAACAGGGCAACAGCCATTTTTTCGTTTACACACCTAATGTGCCGCTGCCATTTAAGTTTTAAGCAATATAATTGCGCCCACCTTACGTTTGCTGTTAAATTAATGAGAATACGGTATGTTGATAATTAAGTTAATTAGAAATGGCAAGTTACAATATGAGTATTGTTTGTTACCAAACACTTATTTCCCACCAAAACATCCAATCTTGTAGTACAACATCCAATTAGTTTTTTACTGAAAATCCAATATTCAATACAACATCTGACATTCACAACTCATTTAACACACAGTCATATTTTATCCATCATAATACGTTTATAGCTTAAACTCAACTTTTTTCTGAAGGCTTGGAGCAGCGCTCCCCAGCCTAGTTCGCCTATGCCCTGAGCTCAGGCCATTGTTGACCGTCTTGCGCATTGTATTCCCTCTCCTAAAACAACAACCAAACACTGTGGCCAATACATATAAAGATCCCCTGATAACTGTGTGACAGTAATACAAAACGCCAGTATAGATTAGAATTGGTTCCTCGGGACCTTTAGACCTTGACTTTTTAGCAGTTTAGCTAAGTTTCCTAAAAAGTATTGCTTTCCTTTCACAAAACACTAATAACACAAAAGTCTTATTATTTAAACTGATTATTATGTTTGATTATTATGTAAAACTAATATTGCTGTAGTTTTAACAAATTATCTCACTGCTTCTTTTAACTGTAACCTCTGTCTAAAAAATAAAACACTAATTTCATATGTGTCTCGTGTATTTTTTATTGTGTTTAATTGCTTAAGTTTATATTATTTACATTAGAATAATAATGTATATTTAGCTTTATTTGTATTTCACCAGGTGAAAGAGAACTTGGCCAAAATGCAGCGTTTGAGTTTATCATGGGACGTTTTACCATCGTACACACAAATATAATAAACGTGGAGTAAAATATAATTATAATTACATACCAGTAAGTTACTAACTCGAGCATAAATAGAGAGAGATGACAATTTAGAAAACAAATTAAAATGTCTGTTCTATAAGTATGAGAACCTAATGCAGGCTATAAATGAGAGAAGTTTGCCTGTGATGATTCAGGCACAATATTCCAGAGGTCACCCGTAGTGGCCCTTAAGAGGATTTTAATTAAGCTGCATTAGCTCTGACACACCAGAAATGATTGGGTCAAGAGACTTTGATATTTATGGTTAATGATCATGTGGGAAGCACACTTACCATAAGACTCGTCCTCAAGGGAAGTATTCAATGGTAAGCTTTTCACAATCACCATGAGCCGCTCTAATTTTCTAAATTAAGCTTTAGCAAATGGAAAAAAAAGGAAACACGTCCAATAGGTTTCACCCACTTTTGTCTTGCACTTTCCTCACCATTGCTTTTTAATAGCTCGTACAACTTTGTACAGTACAAGATGTCAGAATTTAATGGAACACGTTTGATGTCATGTAAGCGGTTTGGAGCTGGACTTTAATAAGGCCGTTAAGTGGTAATGAGACTGAACATTGCTCTGTGAGGCCATGATGACTGCTTAAACACTGTAGTTGTGAAGGCCTCCTGTTCCCCGAGGGCGGAGACACCCAAATGTTAACTGGATTACACTTCCACTCCGTCTTTGAAATAAATACAATATAATCCTCTAGTGCAGCTGCCAAATGGCCTCGTCTTTTCCTTTTATTCTCTGTTTTACAGTTTTCCTTTGATTTTCACCTCTTTGTGAATGAAGGTAACAAGAGAGGGAAAACACGTCGGGGCATCCACTGAGAGATCCATTTGTTGTTGCATCCTCTGTGGAGCGTAGAAACTGCCCTGGACGTGTGAGCACGTACTGAAGCGGTCCCACTGGCCTTGCAAGACTGTAGGAAGTGATTATCATTTCAGATGCACTAGATGCAAAGCAAATGTTGATTTATGGTGACTTTAGTGACAGTTTAGACAAAGCATTACCCCAGATGTAGTGATTAATATCAGGACAGGCCCTTCAGAATGTAAGGTGAACCTGTTACAGGAGCTGCTGTTACAGGGAGAGCAGATGGTCCTTCCCTGAAAGCAAATTAATTATAGAGTGGGCAATGTAGGTGTCCCCTGCATTAGGTCTCTCTCCCTCAACCCCAGCTTTAATTATATCTGTTTCCCTTTGAGTCTTAAAGAAGTGGAACTTTGTGTACTCAGTGGCTGCCCCCGCTGTTTTCTCAAACATGACACTAAACCCATTTGGGCTCACTTTGGAAACGATAAGAGAAAAGAAGTGAAACCAATCAGTTTTGTTCCGTGGATGACAGTTCAGTTACACACTGACTGCAAACCCTGTCCCTTAATGGAAGCTAAACTCCAAGCACCAATACTGTTAGACGGATGCGCTTGCGTCCACAAAGTGTAATGAATCCATACAGATCTGATTGTTGCACATTGTGAAGTAAATACCTACACCAACTACTACTGCTACTACACAACCTCCAGCGTCACTGGCAATAAACAGCCCAAATGCAGTTGACATGCACTGTGCACTTCTGCTGCAGTCAGTCCGTAAACCAACAAAGCACGGCTCAGACTGTGACAGAAATGTACAACAAATGATGTATTCAGCAGACATAATGATGCATATGCAGCTAAACATGCAGACACTGTTTCCTACATGCAAAATGGTAAGAAGTTAAAAGTTCACAGCTTACATAGTTTAGTCACAACCATGACAATACGATCCTGAAACAATTTAAAAAATCTGAATCTGGATCTAAATAATGAAGCTCAACATTCAAATTCACAAGAGGAAGTTGCAGCAAAGTGGTTGGTTGGGGGGAGTGCAGGGTAACATCCTGTGTGAGGCTGGATTCAGGCCGAGAAGCACTTTTGACTGAGTTAGAGAAAGATTGGGTTTTGTTCAGTGTAATAAAACATCGTTTGGTTTATATGGTACATTTCTCTCACCCTCACCATGCTGTTGTTCTGTGAGTGCCTGCACCCAAACGTAACAGCATTTAACACTGCTGGAATCACAGAACTGGATATTGAACCACAGGATCAGTCTGTGTTACAGAAAAGACAACTGAAGGTGAATATTTTTGGCTCAGTAGCCCGAGCTGTGAATCCCGGGGTTAGTGACTACACAAATGTGGCGTTAACAACAATGGTTTCTTTATGGGGGTCCAATAGAGTTTATATATGTATAATCAACACACTTTCCTGATGAAGTATTAACATATTTGTAACTTGTTATTTGCCTTCATTGTAAATACAACTTTATTATTCAAGCACCAGTTAGGTTCAACCACCACTGAAGCGTATCTGTGGCTGTAGTTTTGTTGTGTAAGACACTGGGTTGCTCTCATTTGACTCAAAGCCTTTTGATTTTCCCTCCATCTTTCTAATAAGTGCTCACTCACCTTTCTTTCAACCTATCTATTTGAACTGGGGCTGTTTTTTTGTCTTACCTAAATGGTATTGTATGTATTATACTATTATTATTATTACATTTTGTCCCCTTCACTCCTGATTGATACCGCCCCCCAAGACACAGAAAACAAATATAACAAGAACAATCTTATGTTGCCCTCTCTTCACCCAGGGGCAAAAGCTGCTTTGAGGCCTGACCACATTATTCCTTCTGTTTTAAACAAAAGCCAACTTGGCACATATAGCGCAGCGGAGAGAATAACTGATGTGGAAGAAATACGCCTGCAGTATTGGGTATTTCAGAACAATCATTTGTCGCCAGATGCACAAATGAGACACGTGTAACCTTTTAAACCAAAGGAATATTGGCCTGTATCCATTGAATACATGATCAAACAACTGGTTCACATACCCACAGAACAACAGTGTGTCTCCTGGCACTGCCACGGCATCTGAACTAATGTGAAAGGTTCATAATGACTTCAATTCTCAATACATCCTAACCAAATGACTTCTGGTCCATTTTATTATATAGTTAATTCCTCTAAATGAACAGGGCAGAGTGTCCAGTAAAGACAGGGCACGACGGTGCTCCTCTCTAAAGTCTCCAATCCCTTTTGAGCACTGAGTTGTAAAGACGGTTGTTTTTTTCGCCATAAATAGTGGGGTGTGAGGAGGCCAGCGGGGTTTTATATGCTGGCTGCCTCCGTTTCCATTTACCAGGGTTTACCACAGGACGGCTGTCATATAAACATGGTAATGTACCAACCTCACTCATGAGCACCAGGAAGAAATACTTGAGGCTTTAATTCATTTTATCCCATTTCATTTTATTGCAGTATTTTATCATGAATAGACAGGGGCAATAATCGGCTGTGTAAATGACTGCAGGAATGAGCGCCGTGCCAAATGAATGGCTCCAACAACAACCTGACTTTGTTCAGATCCAACTGAATATTCTGACATGGAAGTGACAACATGTTGAATATGGCATATACTGTGTGTTTCCTCACAAGGTTACAAAAACATTCTAAAACTAAAATAAGCTAATTCTACCAATGTCCTAGGATATTATGAGAATACTATAGTATAATATTTAGCTTAACAAAATATACACAGTACACATTCCCTGCCTGAGCATTGTGGGTGCTTATTAAATTTCAGTGCACCTCACCAGCCATGCTATTCAGCAGCTGGTACATTCTGATAGGATGCAAAAAAAAAAGATATTTAATGCTGCAGCAATATTGTTTTTTCTATAAAGACGGATGAGCGAGCATCTCATCACTCCTAGTTATGATGTGAGGAGACACGGCTGTCCAATAAATACAGTCCGAGCGTGTGAATTACATCTGTCCTCACTGTAAGGGTCTCATTAAGCCATGCTCTGTTGATTGAGGGATACACGGTAGCAAATTATGGGGGAGAACTGTTTGATGAAAATGTAGAATGCAGGACAAAAAAAAGATAAATAATGCTAGCAAGTTGAAGGCGAGCGCAATCCATCAGACCCCTGTGGAAAAGAATGCTTTTTTTCCCCCCTTCACAAGAAGAGTAAGACAGCAGAAGACCAGACAAATCACACACTCCCCGGTGACTAGAGGAATAACTTGAGCATTCAATCACAGCAAAATGACATATAGCCCTTAAGTGAGACTTTTAAACTCTGTGCAGTGATAAGTCATATACTGTACAGCGGCTGACAGCAAAGAAAATGTTAGCTTGGATGCCACTTCAAATGTCAGCTACAGTATCTCTTTATTCAGATAGTTTTCTGTTCTAATGACTAAAAGTGAGGAGCTCATGAAAGTTGAAACATCTGACACGCTCTCTCAGTAAAGTTGGTGATAACTAGCTTCCCTGGGTGGTTTGTATTGGAAAAAAAAAGTGTCAGTACTAATGAAATTTAAGATTTCAGCATGTCTGACCTCTTTTCAGGCAGAAGTGCCACATGGAGATGTTGTAGATTTAAATTTAGATCATTCTGAATAATGGCACCCGCACCATACCCAGACATAATTGAAGTGCCGCTCAAGAGCACAGGAAGTGGAGATGGTTAGTTTTTTAAATGACGCTCAGCTTCCCAGGGTTCATTAGTGCAGCCATTTTGGGAGAAAACAAACGGTCCACACAACAAACGCGTCGCCGCTCAAAGACAACAGTCTGCACTTCAGCTTGTTCTGTTCCTCAGCAGGGGGCACAAAGGGAGCGGGGCACCGCGGGGTCACCCCACAACGCGGGTCACGCGGAGGCGCTGGTTGATTTTGGTTCCTGTCATCCAGCGCGCTCTTCTCTCACTGCACGTTGTTACGTCCTTAGATGTTCAGAAAGGGATTATTCTGCAACATTATCTGATACCGCACCAACACGCAACCCAATTAATGGGCAGCTCTGGGTCGTTTGCAAGTGTGTTTTTTAGTAATGGTACGTGATGCTAACACCTACTATTTACATAACCTTTTGCACGCCCCACAGAGAGAACAGCGTTGTCAATAACAAATGGTGCATTGCATCTCCTGCGTGCTCATTTACATTGTTTTTATAGAACCCACCACTCAAAGTGAGGCCATAAGCAGGTTAGCATTGTTACAGGCAGATGTCCTGCCCCAATAATTGATCCTCATCTGAAGCCATATAAAAATGAGCGTAATGAGTCGGCCGATCTGAATGTTAATTTGATTCCAGCTGGTAAACCTGCTCAGCTGACACCTCCTCTTGGAGAGTAGCTGGCTAAACTGGAGTTGATTGTGTACACGCGTACCTGTTTGCTGGGATCAGTGCACAAACTGGCTGATGGCGGACGACATGCTTCACCATTAGCTCTGGTGTTCATGATAATGTAATGCCGGGCGATAAAGACTCCCCTGCTACTGCTCCATTCCAGTGAAATTCCAAATTAAAACACAGCGAAACATAAAAGAGTAAACAGAAGCCTTAGAACAATTTGGAGAAATCTGAACGGCGCCAAAAGGAAAACAGATTCGACTCATTTCATGCTTGAGCGGCAAGCCTGAGCTTCCACTTTCAAAATAAATGAGTAAAATACATATTTGACAAAACATGATGTAGGGTCTCCAAGATGTGCCAGGCGCTACTGTAAATCCATTAGGCCTCCCATGAGGGAGACATCCACTGACAGTTTCGTCTTCCTTCTTGTCCTGATAGATGCCACAATTACACATTTAGCGACAGGTCGCATCGCATGTGATCAAGCTGATCTTTCCTGTCAATTTTTAAGGCCCTGCCAGTCACTTGAACGACGTTAAGGGAGTAGTGGGCGAATTTAGTAATACAACGTGCTGCTCACTTTCCGTGTGTCAACCACTTCCTGTAGTTAATATACTGTACAGTGTCAGCGTATTATGTTTTACTTTCTGTCCAGTGCTGTAGTGTTTGGCAGCTTGGATATGAGACTTTTACTTCTGCGGGCTGTACAGTATGATGCGAGGGCACGGTTGAACAAAAACACGAGCCGCGAGAACTAATTAGGCTGATGTTTGCCTCGTATCTGTTCTACATGCCGCCCCTCCCTTGTTTTGCTTTACTAAACACACTGTGAAGAAGAACGCTCTTCCTCTCCTTTCCTCTCTCGCACATAATAGACACACCAAATGTCAGCAGGGGATGTATTAATTACATTACCGCATTCAACAGAGCGCGTTATGAGCCGTCTGTTGGAAACCCATGCTGTATTTTTGACCCTCGCTGACCCTTGCTAAGATAACTCAGTTTCAGAGAACAAACATCTAAATTACTCCAACGCAGCATCCTTCCCGTTGCGTTATAGAAGCCCCACGTTCACTGCAACACAAGCGTCTGACCCGTCCAGCAGGGGTCACTGTGGTCCTTGGAGAAGTCCAGCAGAGCCAGGTTTTCTTCCTGAAACACTGCTCCTCCTGTGCTTCTCTGCTGCCGCACAACAAAGGCACAATCCCACTGTGGCATTACGAGATGCTCCATTTGAACATATACATAATCCAAACTCCTCATTTATTTTGCATGTACTACACATATACCTTGAAATGTAATAGCTCCTTGAATAAATATTTATGACACTGGCAGCATCAAAGCATTTCCCATAAAAAGGTTTTTAGGGTTGATTATATAGAGAATGTGGGTGGCAAGGTCTAAAATGGTGTTGATGGGTGTTGGCTGGAGTAAAGCTGCTGGTGGTAATGATCTGCAATGAATAACAAGTGCACAGGTGGAGTCTGAGCCAGAATCTGTGTTGAAAACAGGTTAAATGTTAGATTAAACTACAGTAATTAAACTAATGAGCTCACAATATGGACTTGACAGCAACTTCAGGTCATAATCATTTTTTCTTTGTTAAGATTTTTTATGACTTTTTATTATTAGACATGTAATGGTATACATATGTAAGGTTCCTACTGCAGTCATTATGTCTGGTGCCTGGTTCTGCGAGCCAAGTGTGAATATGGAAATACAATTTCAGTTAGCGGTGTTATTTTCTCATATTTAATCAGATTTGGTGTCATTCATCCGTTACCTGAACCACATCCTATTTGTAGTGGGGTTACTAAAGATTCCGATTCCAGCTGTCATAGTGCCAAAGGCAGGTTACACCCTGGACTCTGTGACAGGGCTGACATGTAGAGAGACATACTGAGACAGATAATCATTCACACTCACCCTGGTCAAAATGTGAACCAGTCTCAAGCAAACAAACAAAAAAAACAACAAATATTTCTCTGGCTGCCTAAATGCAGGTGTCATACAGATTATACTAAAATACAGCTATTCAGACACAAAATGAAAATCCATATTTTCAGGGCTTTTATTTTAAAGCCCTTCCTGCTCAGGATAAAAACAGGCTTGTATGGCTCCTCTGGCACACAACACCTTGGGATCCCCAAACAAATGTCCGTAGAGGGAGAAGGTCGACGTGGATGAGCGAGTCAACAAAACACTTTGACATGGGAGCCTGCTGTGTGTTTCTTTTTTTAAACAGGCATGTGTGTTTGTGGCTATTGCTAAAAAGTGGTCTTTGCACTCCCTCCTACCTCCAAACAAAGCTGAACCGGGCACGAACCTAATATGACTGTTGGAAAATGGAGGACCTGTTGATATTGATCTGTGTGAATCAGCCTGTGGAGAGTATGTGTGGAAAGTACTGGGCGCTTTCAGAACATCTGTGATCGAATATTTGTTTTTTTATGGCTGGAAAGCTGACATATTTGTCCGGCGGTTCCAGTGAGCGAGAGACGAGAGGCTCGGGGTAGGTGTATGCGTGTGTGTCCTCAGACAGCTGGATGCTCTGCTGATAGCACTTAGAAAAAGCAGACAAGGACAAAAGCCTGGCAGCCAGTGTGTGTGCATGAGCATGTCGGTGATTTGTCGTGTCTGTGTATTTATTTCTACAGTATAGATGCCTGTGTGTGCGTTAGGCAATGCGTTTGATGTCGAATATACTGTACGTGTGTGTTCACTGCAAACTCCAACAGAAACAAGACAGAAAATCTGCCTTCAGGACCAGCAAGGTCAGCTGGGCTTCAGCTCGTGTTACCTCACCGTAGGTTTTTGTCCAGCTGTCTATACCCTGGTGATCTGGAAGGATTTTACAGGGCTGGGGAACGAGGGCAGCGGGAGTAGAGACCTTCTCACTGATGAGCCGTAGTATTAGAACCGTGGCCCAAAGCCCTTTGCAGCCCCACCAGCTGGTGCTATCAGGAAACCCTATCGATGAGAGCAAGAAACCCCGGTCTTAATGATGAATCTGCTGGTGAGGGGAGTTAGTGTAAGTCAGAAGGACAGGAAGAGAAGGCTGGAGGAAGAGATAGAAAACATCAAACCGAAGAAAATCAATGTGGCGCTGTTGTGTTTCCCAGGCATGGGAATGATTACATTAATTGGCTAACGATTCCCAAACAAGAGCTTGTGCCTAATCCCCCCGTGACCTCCAGTCAATTCAGGAGCGAGTCCTCTAATACTGTATGTACGGTAGATAGTAAAGAGACTACATATTGACTGAACGGTGCAGGGGCTGGGGTTGAAACACATCCCGTACAGTGCATACAAGGACCAAAACAAGGCCAGGACTTGTAAAAGTCACACAGTACAGGAGCGGAGCGTGACTGATATACGGAAAAGGTCCAGCGGGAATGAAGTTAAAGCCAACGTCTAGTATCACTCAAACTGGTTAGTTTCAACACAAAACAAAACTGAGTTTACTGGCCAATAACTCTTACACATACAGTACAAGTGGAATCTGCTCAAGGACAGAGCAGAGAGCATGTTCCACTGGAAACCAGGTTTGGACAATATCGAAATGAGGAACACTGAAGAAAACTGCTGTAAATGCGTGTGTTGCTGACAGTATGTACTAAATGAAATGAATGGAAACATACCACCTGGATTAAATAAGTTCCTGTGAATGCCAAACATTCGCCTGCATAGTCTTGAATGGTAAAACGCTGACAGTAACACACAATGAATGCAGCTTTCAGCAGGAAACACTGTCGGCTTCACTGAATTCTGAGTGAAATAGTACAGATGATAAAAACCCAAACCCTCCACAGCCGAATACGCCACTACTTCACTGTACAGTCATTCACACGAACACACATTTCACTCCCCTAAACAGGTTCGCCCTTAACTAATTTGTCTTTTTTGTGCTTTTTGAAGTGCATTGACTGTTTTTCATTCACTCTTTTAGCCGCGCTGATAGAAAGTGCACACTTTCCCATCATATTACATTTATATTAGGTCTGCAGAGACCGAGAGGCCTACTGCCACCTTCTTTAAGCCTCAGGAACGGATCAGATTCTGTGAAGAGGTTGTATGAAGTGCAAAAGTGGCGGATATTTCCCGGCTTACATCCTGAGATATACTGTTGGTTCCAAAGTCTATGGGATTTCAGCCATCAGGCCATGCAATCCTAAGGATTCATTCACATTTAATTTGAAAGCTGTGTAGATTTCATGGGTCTTGGTATCAGGGGAAGCAGGGCGAGGAAGAGAGGGGGAGAGAGAAAGAGGAGGAATAAACAGGGTTGCTGCTCCGAGCTGGAGCTTTTATACGAGTAAAGCTCTCTTTTCAAGCGCCGGGTGAGGGGTCAGGAAATGAGGCAGCGGAGGTGGGCGAGTTCTTGGATAGACACTTCTTTGACCTTGCATGGGTTATAAAACCAAACACGCACATATCATCTCACCGCAAACTTCCTCTCGTGTTCCTTCTCGCTGAGACATTCTCACAGCAGAGCGAGTACTGTACACTCCAGAAGGACGGCTTGTGACATAGAACAAAAAAACAACAAATAAATAGCAGGAAAAATCCATTGTAACGCTAACACAGCTTATTTTAGTAATGACACGCCGGAAAAACAACTCTTATTTTATTATGTTTATTTCCTTTCATCCATTCCAAACAGGCCGACATCATAAAATGATTTATTCAAAGACATCCAGAAAGAAATGAAACAAGACTCACTGACAAAGCGCATGACCCTAATATGATATCTGTTTTTTTTCCCTTTTAGTGCGTTGCATGGAATAGGAAGATTAGCTGCCAGGCCTCCCTATCAACCATAACCAGGAACCTGTTGACATGGATACACACTCCCACATGGCATTAGCCAATCGCAGCCCTCGAGGGCACATCCAGGCATGAATTTTATCAGGTCTCCAACATACTGTAAGTCCTTTCAGCTGAATAACGTTTGTCATATGGGCTTACTCGATTTGGTTTCTCCTCACTGGCGCATGTGGTGGTCGTCACATGTAGTTTAATGGCACCACAAACAAAGCATATTTCGAACCCCAAGGGCCCTTTTTGACCTACAGTGATTGTCGGACTTGTACTTGCAGGTATCCCTGTCAGCTTTATGTTTGTCTGCTGTTCTTACAAGTTAAGCATGTAAGCCTAATTGTCATGCATGACTGGAACTGTGTATGCGGTGTGTTGACATGTGCCTAAATAGACATGTGCAGAGGCACGAGGTGTGTTAATCATAGACTTCAGCCACTTGCACCGTAGACATTCACCCCGGGGACCGAGGTCTCTAACCATCTCCCGCTCTATAATAAGCAGCCTGTCTCAGCATCTGTTACACAGCAGGGTGAGTGAGCACGCGGCACGGACCACCATTACAACTGGCCCACTGCACAGTGGCACAGTGGGCCACACGGTATCTTAAAGCACCTGGGTGACCAGATAAGACTAAGAATAAAAGGAAGAGGGAGATGAATTAACCCATCAAACCGGCTGAAATACTGGAACGGGTTCAGTGAATCAGGGTGGTGGTGGGGGAGGGATACACAGTGTGCAGATATAGGGGGGCATTAAAAAGAAAACTTAAACCTAAATTTATATTTATATATATAAGGGGGTCATTAAGGTCACGCAGGCAGCAGAGGAAGAAAGACAAAGAGACACAGAGATGAGAGAAACGAGGCGTATCTCACAGTAAATCCTCCTCTCTCTCCATCCTCTTACAAACTCTAGGCTTGCACTTGTGCTTGGGGCTTTACAGAGCAGCTTTCCTTAGGGTGGGAAGAAAACAACTGCCGCAACTCAGTGTCGACCGAGAGATGCAGGCAAATGTCAGTGATACTTTACAGTTAAGGGTGGATCCGGCAAGTGGACGCTGAAGTAGGTCTCAGTGAAACTGACATGACCTTCACTGACAAGCTGGGAGAGTGTTCATTAACTAAAATGTAAAACGTGGGATTAACAAGTCGTGACTTTTATTTACACTGTATTGGTCAAGCAACAACCATGACACATAGAAAAACTTTCTATTGACAACCATTGTACTGTCCATACCTTTTCTTGATGAACTGTAACTTCATTTCTTCACCAGTTCGCTCTCACAGCCCCTCACATTCAGAGTCCTTCTCCATCAATTATATCCCGTCTCCGCGGCGTCGGCATATTGCATTCGCCAGCTCGTTAGCTGGACAACATTGCTCTTAGGATCAGCTCATTATGGGGAAAATGTAGAACTTTAAACACATTGCGTGTGCATTGTTTGCGATCAGAGTCGCCGCTAAGCACAAGATGACGAGCAGATTTTCTGCACAAATGAGCGGACAGGAGAATGGGTCAGTAATGATTCATTTTAGGATCACGTGGAGAGTAGGTGGAGACCTGGAGAAGACAACCGAATAGTGAATGAAATGAGAAAGGACAGCAAACACACACACAGCACGGGAGCAAATTAGATTCTCTTGGCTGGTGCATCATAACAAACATCACACAAAGACAGATGTAGACTTAACTTCACCAGGCAGGAACTTCTAAATGATTAGCTTTTCTTATTTTATCTGACTAACTGTTCAAATACTGAGGAGGTGGAAGAATGTTTCATACAATGGCTCCATGTGTCTGTGAAAACCAAAAATCAGAGTTTGCTCTTTTTAATTTATTACACATTTATCTTTTATATTTAGTTTTGTTATTGTCCAAGTTAAGGTTTTTCTATCATGGCCAATTTTTCACCACAGACTTGATCATTATACAGTACCTTTGGTTCTCACGCAGCATATGAAGAAGTTAAACATCCCTCCAGCCATAACTGCATTAATACTTAATACAGCACAAACATCTGAGTCCAACGTAACATTTATGATACAGATATAAAATCCAATACTCTTCATTATTCAATGTATAGAATTAGACTGTTTTGATAAAAAAAAAAAAAAAATCTTTGCTGGCCCAATTTTCCAGCTGTACTGTATTTGCATAAATTCAGTTCTTCATAATCTGAGCGAATTAAAAATAACTTCTCGAGCTTAGTCATGCATCAGAACTGAGTCCAACTGTAATAGATTATATAGATGCACATGTGTCAGGTGCAATTCCCCTGCCTGCTTGACCAAATGAGTAGATATACATCTATTTTAGAGGTGAGTCAGCCTTCAAATTGTCCCAATTGTCAGTTAACACCAGAGACACGAGTTTCCATGGTAACAGCGGTCAGGCCAATGATTTCTCCCAACGTCTTTTGAAACACAGTGAAATATCAGCGTCACACATTCTCGGTTCAGTAGGAACAGAGCCTGTTGGCATGTCTGACATGTCTCCCTTGTTCTAATGTAATGTTTTTTTGTTTCCATTAACATAATGTGATTAAGAAAAATAAATAGGAACGGTAAAAGTCACTTTGCTGCTTAAAAATAATATATAGATTGAGTTAAGAACCCTTAGTTTTACAACAAGAGCTCTGCCAGAATGGGTGGATGTACTTTTAGCCCAGCCCCTGAGATATAAATACCTGTCAATCAAAGCCCATCAGCGATAATGAGTCTGAGCTTATTATTGCTTCCCATCCTGATTTAAATTTTGCATGTTTCTCGTGTCCCATCAATGATTTAGAATGACCTGAATTACTTGGTCTGCTCCTTCATCTTGGATGAGACACAATGCTCAAGAGGAAGAGACAGAGAGTGTGAGTGAGTGAATTATGTACAGGCAGTGAAGTGGAGTGAACCACTGAAGGAGATGCAATCTAAAACGTGATGGGTCAAGTGCTTCCAACTGAATACATGGACTTTTTTTTAAATTACAGGCAAAATATAGTGTTTTTCAAGGTTCACACATATGGCTCTTTCGTTATTTCTCTCTCTCTCTCTTCCTGCTGACAGAGAGAGAAGTAAAAATCACTAACCCTGTTCTCTCTAAGCTTGAACTTAGTGTGCAGGCAGAATATAGAGTTTGGCTTTTATTTTCTCTCTGACTCTTTGTTCAATGAGATTTGGGGGAAGGTGACTTTTATCCCTTGGGGAAGAAAAAAAAGAGAATGCTCTTATGCACTCACACAGAGTGAGGCAATTGGTTGAATGAGAAAAATAAAAAGGGGGGATGGAGAGGATGGTGGCAAAAAAAAAAAAAAACAGCTACTGCATAGGGACCCATTTGCTTAGTAAATGCTGTCTTTGTGTTTGACTCGTGGACTGCTTACTGGGATGAAAGCAGGGACAGGATGTAGTGAAATAGAAAGATATATTTTGGGATATAAGTAATGGAGCCACGCGCAGATATTTCCAGGCTTACTATGTGTTTAATTTCCTCCTGTGGGAATAAAATGACCCACGGTATTAACCTTCAAGAGGAGGGGGAACATGCTTTTCTTTAAACAGTAAAGGGAGACAATAATCATCGCTAGTGTAGTCACAGAGGACAGAGCTTTGTGCTGAACTCAGCCTTGCTCCCGCTAACTATAGTACCCATGTACACGGAGGCCGGCGTCCAGCACGTTAATAGAAACACAGCGTCCATCCACCGAGGGCACTTTTCCCAAGGGGATGCCTTGGAGTCTGCCCTCAGGGTCATGCCAAGATAGGACACGGGGATGCTTTAAAATTGTGATTAGCCTCTTGGGTCGGGGAAGGGTTGATCTGTGATGCACCTTGAGGGCCAGCTCAATATACTGCTCCCAAGTGAGTGTCCCGTTCCCCTTCATTTCCCCTTTCCCCTGTCCACATGAGTACCGTCACTCATTTCGCTTCTCTGCAGCGCTGCTCTTTGGGCCTCGTGGACGTGCCTGCGCGAGAGAATTTTGAAGTTATTGTTATTCCTGTGTCTATAGCTCTGGAGAATAATCTGCCCAATAAAAATGAGTTAAGCGAGAGACTTTAACAGTTTTTTATGCAGATATGGTTCACTGAGGCTTACTTTTACTACTGTGTAATAATAATTCATTTTTTTATTAAAACACTTTTACTTTTTTTGTGTTTTTGCCCAGATGAAGTTCTGCAGGTAATACTGTAGGTTTCTGTTATTTGATTTCAGTAAAGACATGGGGCATATTTACAGCAATTGATACCAATCATCCAAATTTTATGCATTATAGATTAGCAGGTTACAGGAAATGTACAGTTCACTTTATTTATATAGCTCAAATTCACCAAAATGTTTCATCCCAATGCACTTTATGAACTAAAATTTATAGTAGACTTAACACATCCCACGTGAGAAGCCAGAAACCGCAGACTAAAAACAACAAACCTGAAGCCGATGAGACCTGATGAGACCTGTAGGAAGAAACAAAGCTAATGACATGCATAGAGGCATACAGTAACTGATAGAGAATGGGGGTATGTACCCTGCAGCTAATGATCTATAGACCACGATTGATTCTCCATGTAGTTTTTGCTAGTCATTTGAACAGATGTTTTCCATTCTTACAAGCTTCTATGTTAAACAGCGACAAAGCTGAGGAAGCAACAACTTTCATACAGCAGTATAGCTGAGGCGAGTGGCGGAGCTGAAGTGTGTCCCCATTCCTGTATCTGCAGTGTGGGGGCTGCTGAAGTCACCGCACTAACAACAGCAGTCACATTAAATTACAAAGCAGCGCGCTCCGTGTTAACAGATGCCTCTGAAAGGTTCTTGTCAAGATTATCCACGCTGCTTTGAGGCTGACTGTTTTTCTTAAGAAAGGGGGGGTCGAGGAGTGAAGTTAACAAATGACAAAACAAGCAAAGCCAATCATGATCCGGGCCCCCTGATACGACGCGGCACAGGCGCGTCCTCCAGCTCTGGCCCCGTGATGCATCTCCCTGGCTGTTTTCTGTTAACTCGGCTCTTTCAAGGCCATCCATTCTACGGCGCTCCCTGATGTCGCAGCAAAGCTTTCTGAGTCAGCCACCTTCTAGACCCCCCCCCCCCCCCCCCCCCACACACACACACAGACACACACGCACCCTTACAATCCCTCTCTTGCAGGGACTGTTGTGAAAAAAAACAGGGTGGCGTAATTGTCTAGTTTATAAAGCGATGTCATCGGAGAAAGAGCGATGACACGCGTCTTTGTCATGACTTTATAATTTGTTGCATGTGAGAAGACATGGTTGAGCACATCCCGGATGCTGAGACGCCACTTTCCTTTCCGCGGCGGTTCCTTTTTTTTATTGCTCATTCACCCAGCTCTGGCAATGAAGATTGCACTCCAGCATACAGCAAGATGGTGTGTATCCTACCCTATTCAGTGGCTGTCAGGGCACTTTATCATTCCGGCGCTTCGGTCAAGACTTGACTAGTGGACTCTAAAAGCTGTACCAGCGAGCCAGACTCCCCGTTACAAGAAGTCCGTGCTTCATAGACTGAGATACTGCATTCCGCTGAGAAGAAAACGATGCAGTGACGACTGCTGGATGTAAAGATGTTTTACCCGTATCAGCACCATCCATCATTGACTTCTTTCTTTTCAGGGGGAGCCTCAGCATTATGCTGTTGTTGCAGCTACGGTGACAAGCCCAACATCAAATTAGTCATTCTGGACAGACACACAAAAGATTAAAGTTGGTCACCGCAGGCCACCTGGGCTGAAACCTGGTGTTTTAACTAAGACAAACATGGAGACAATGCCCCTGCAAACATCAGATTTCTACATCGTCTAGCTCATCCATAACGTTTTATTTCTTTTATGTCTTGCCCAGGTCACACTGTGCCACAACAGCAGCACCGAGGAAACAGCTCTCGTGGGATCAAGGGGAGGTACTTAAATACATTTTAAAACCCTTTCTCTTCTTCAGTGGCTTTTCTTTACCTCCCTGCAGTATGTGCAAAAGGTTTAATAAATGAATATTTAGTGTGTTTTTTGTTACCAAGACTAATGGCTTAAACTCTTATACCCTAAAGTGCCATTGTTTTTCATATCCTGTATGGTTTTTATTGAGGAGTAGCACACAAAAAAACACAGCTATGTCGCATCACAGTAGTGTATAGTACACAGGAGTCTGCGCAGAGCACAGCAGATGCTCACCAAGTAGCATTCATCAAATTGTACAGTCAGTGGTTGCTGCAAGTTACTAACTAACCACAACACTCATAATTTAATTGCCAAGTAACTAAAAGCAGGAAGTCGCCAGAGCCCCCCAATTAATTTAGTTTTGTTATTATTGTAGCGTGAACAGATGTTAAATTGATCATCATGAAACTTCAATTGCTTTGACCTACGCTAAGGAGCTTTTTATTTACCGCATGGCAGCTCATATTAAATTACCTCTTCCCCCTGAAAACTACTTCATTTGCATACTCGAAAGTACAATGAAAGCCGCACATGTTGAGCTGAGTTTGAACAATTCTGGAAATGTTCGAGTAACACATGACATCAAGCCATTTGAATCCAGAGTCTGATTCATCTCAGTATGCATACAGGCCTCATTATGCGCTGTCTCATGTCCCGGAATAAAGGCATCAGGGAGGAAATTTGAGTTACTTATAAGATCAAAGGGCGGCAGGAAAACAAAATGCTGGGAGACGGCGTTTGTGTGGAAAGTGATAGGACTGGGTGGAGAGAAAGACGGCTGACAAGTTCCAGAGAAGATCACAGGCTTATGGATTTAATTTTACAAGTTGCAGAAAGTCATCATCTGCATTCTTAAATTGACTATTAAATAATTATGAATAGTTTGGAACATAAATGCTAAACACACTGTATTTTTCTGCTTGATCTCAACATAACATAACATCTACTGTATGTTCTGCAGCTCTATATTGTCACAGTGTCACAATACACTGTACTCTCTGTTTCAGAAGTGTTAAATTATGGAGGGAATTAAATGTCCCATTATTATTTTAAAGTAAACAATTCCCAGAATGGATTGAACTGAATACAGTAGATGTTAGAAAATGAATGATGCCAGTAGTTAGGCAGGAAGCAGCATTTCTGGGCCATGCATCAAAGCTGTTGACAGGCCAAAAAAAAAAAAAAAACAATCACTATGGTAAAACAAAGCAATGATAATACACTGGCCTGGATGTGGTAAAAGCTATTTCAGTTGTTACTCTGTGCAAACAGAACATAAAACAAAACAAAACAAAACTATAGGTGGAGCGCAGTTGAGTCACACAGGCCGTGATGGAGATGAGGTTAGTGTTGTCTTTCATCCAGTCCACCAGCTGAAAAACCAGTCACAGACGTGAGCGTAACTATGAGACGAGCAAAGGGTTTACAGCCGCTTTTAATGACACAATACATGTGAGAAGGTTTACTTTGAGATCTGCATAGGAGCGAATCTGGCTGCAAATCCAAAGTACGCTGGAACCGTTGGAAACTATGTAGAGCACACGCTTAATGTTTATCTATTGGCGATATATCTGGCGTCAGAACACCTGAGTTTGCTTCTCAGGTTCAGATGCCCGCAGGAAGACTTTGATAAGCTGTTCTACCCAGTAATGCTGAATCAACAGCAGTAAAAGTCTGACTTCAGGCCCTCTGCATTAGTAATCACGCAGCAGCAACAAGACCTCAATATGGTCTTTTAGCGCCTTACAGGGGAACACGCTCCTCTTATGTGCTCGCTTCTATTAAACTGCAGATTTAGATTTTAAGTTTGCCCTGAAGTGACAAAAAAATCATATCAGGGGTTTGGACCAGCAGCTTCTTCTCTTGTGATCCTGCGATTTCCCCTGTTTGTGCGTTTTAGCGCTTTACGTGTAAAACTTTGTTGTAAACACGCAGCATTATAGAAAATAATGACACGAGAAGAGTGAGTGGGGCTAAAACCGAGTTACACTCACAACTGTGATCTGCCCAGAGGCAAGAAAACTTCTATCTTTGAGATTTTTTTTCATCCCTTCAGATCTCGTTTTGCATATTTTTATCTCAGTTTCTTTTAAACTAGAATAATGCATGTATAATCAAATGAAAACCTCCAAGATTTTTGGATTTTTTTCTAAATGATTGCGGTCCCACAGGCCCACGACACAACCACTTTGGTTTCTGCAATTATACACTGACCCTATCCTGCCAAGAACGCAGTCAATGATTTTCCTAATTCTCTCAAACTGTTTTTTGTACAGTAGATTCTATTTCATGCATCTATGGGCTGCAAAAATCTATTTTTTACAGCTAATTAATATCACAATTTGTGATCTTCACCTCATGTTTTTTCTTGTTTTAACATCTGAGGTTCATTGTGATGACTCACATTGCTGCAGTACCCGCTAACTGCCGATGAGGCCTTAATGTGCCACAAGTAGATATTGAAACTGCAGTCTTACAGAGCAGCCAATTTGGTGGTCAGCATATTCCTTACCACATCTCACCACATGTCACTGACCTCATTTTCCTCTAAGCAAATGCAAAACTCCTCTATGAAGATATATGAGCCTGTCTGTTCTGAGGTAAAAAAAAAGACACACACACACTACGTATGTATCTCAGGGAGGCGAAGCTGGAATCACTTTGCACTTTTATTGTTTATGAGAGATTTAATTACGAGTGTGTGTGTGTGTGTGTGTGTGTGTGTGTGTGTGTGTGTGTGTGTGTGTGTGTGTGTGTGTGTGTGTGTGTGTGTGTGTGTGTGTGTGTGTGTTTACTGTATGTAATCTTGACGTGGGAGCTAGATAGAGAGAGATAGAAATAGAAGGAGAGAGAGAGAGAGAGAGAGAGAGAGAGAGAGAGAGACATACAGAGCATAACCTGCTTAATGCAGAAATAGCATTTGGGTGTGTAAAATGTGTTTTATTTAAAGGTGAAAAAAGCAAATAAAAGACCTTTTGTAATTTAAATCAATCATATCCAGTGTGCTGCTGGAGGGATTAATGCATTCTTAATCCATATGTAGAATTAATATTTCTTGTGCATTAATTCTGGGTCACCGCTAATACGCCCATCAAGCTCAGAGTTCAATCACACAGCTAATTACAATACCACCATTAACCTTTCAGGACCACACAAGACCTTTTGTGTGGTGGGGAATTTCAAATAAATGAGATTATGAGAAGGGCTCGGTGTCTATTAGGAGCAAGGAGCCATTTCCACACGGCACCAGTGGCAGTGTAGGCGCTGACAAATGATGTCATCCCACAGATAAGCAGCACATCAGACAGCTCCCGTGTCGCTTGTGGAGGCAGAGCATGGGTCCTGGTCCTTACATAAAGTCCAGTGTGGCTTTTTTTTTAGCCTTTTAAGATCAGACCACTTTTCTGTATTTCTTCCAGCGTGTACTGCTGATTAACCGCATCACTGGCTCACTGACACTCGCCTTTCTTCTATGTGTGTGAAATGCCACTGCTCAGGCTTCCAGCCGATATCGCTTTTCTTTCTCTTTTTTTTTTTCTTCCTCCCCACCGCAATCGGTTCAATTTCACAGTAACTAAAACTGTGCTTTTTTTGTTTAGCATCTGTTTATATCCAGCCATGTTCTGACTTTTTGACTGAAATAATATAAACTTCTGTATATTTTTTTTGGTTTACAAAAGTTAAACATTCATATTTGCGTAGCGTGGCTAAAATAGAAATTGGCTACGGTTCCCTCTTTGCACACTGCCTCTGGTTTCTCTGTGACACGATTTTAGCAAAAAACTAGTTGCTTTCTGCTGATAATATGTATTTTTTCACTTCCGCCTGCGCCGTCAGACTGTCTTGGCTTCTATTTCTGTCCTGGTGGTGGGTGCTGCACATCTGACTGCTGGATCCTCAGAGTGTGTCTGACAGTTGAGCATCACCTCCAACCTTACTTTTGCACACACACAAATCTCTTAGCCAGGCTAAATATACCCAGATCACTGTGCAAGCCTCTCCCTTTACCCTGATCTAATAAGGCTGCACCTCGCTTCCATCATTAAGAGTCAGTAATCCTATCACATAAACCTGTTATCAACAAGGAGAGTTACGCTGTTGGACCTATTTCTTCATTCAGGTTGTATTATTTCAGGTTAAACCTTTTGCGATTGATTTCACGGGAACCCTCTCCTGTAACTTTATATCGAACGCAGTCAAAGGATGAAAAGGGGGGAAATGGAAAGAATCTCCTGGAGCTGTTGTGAGTGACTCGTGAGTTAAAGGTTAGCTTGTCACCTGCAGCAGTTTACAAGCTGGGCCTGGAAGCGGTCCTCACGTCACCGAGCCTCCGGCCCCACCTCGTCCATGGGCCTGAACAAATGTCACATGAAATAGGTGAATCAACCTTCAACCTGAAGAGAAACAGAAGCCGCTGTGGAGTCTGTTCAAAAATCCTGTGCACACATAATATCACTAGTGTTCTTTTACTGTTCTAATTAATAATCACACATCAGTGAATTGTATGGACATTTTAGGGTATTGTTATAGTAATAAATATTATATTAGTATTACTGTATATAGATAATGATCATCACTCCTACAATACTGTACATACAACAAAACTCTGCCATGTTCTTCTCTATCCAGCAGCCACATGAGCCCTTTACCAACAACTTGTAAACACACCAGAAAACCTTTGAAATATGTTCTAACTACATAAAGAGCCACTTGAACCCTCAGGAGCTCACCTCTCCTGTGCCATTAAATGGGGGCAATTAAAATAATTCCAAACTGCATGAATACGTGTGTTTGTGCGCGTCAGCATCCGACCACACAGTGTTATTCAGTTATTTTATCACCTTATCACCTATCAGCTAACACGTAATTAAGCTATTCTCTTGTTGCGTCTGTTATCGCGCCTGGTCCAGAAAACCTTACCAGAGTTTACTGTTTGCATATTGTGCTTGAAAAAAAAAAAAAAAAAAAAAAAAAAAAAAAAAATATATATATATATATATATATATATATATATATATATATATATATATATATATATATATATATATATATATATATATATATATATATATATATATATATATATATATATATATATATATTCCAGTGAAGCAAATCACCCCAGCAGAGTTTAGAGCCTTCTCAAAGTGTGTTACGTCCACGGGAAGAGGCCCTGCTTAGACATGAAATTGACTTTGGCTGTTTGCAACTTCTTTCGCTCAGCTGGAGCCCTTCAATCTAAAGAGCCTGGGGTTTCCAAAGCCCCCCGTGCTTTTACTGTCGGAGCTGCATCCTAAACAAACAGCGGCGCTGCCCTGAGATCAGTAAAGCCAGCAAAAATGCTAAGGATATTCAAAACAGCGCTATTTGCATCAGCTTTGAAGCAAATTTAACACGATGGCCTATCTTTTTTTATTTAATAAAAGCACAAGATGCAACACAGCATTTCACATTTACATGTAAAGCCGGGGCCAGTTCGCCCGTCTGTACTTTCTAATAGCTCTTAGCGTTTAGCCAGCTGTGATGAGCAGTGCCAATGAAAACTCAGAACCAAAGAGCTAATGGGTCCCTTTGACATCATAAATTAGTATTAAAATGACTTTATACATGCAGTACATTCAAGGACTATTAAACTGGGCTACAAGGAGAAAGCCAACCAAGCAAAGTTTGCGGACAATACTACAATACTACAGTGAACAGTCTCAACAATGATAAGACCTACAGGGAGGAGGTCCAGCGTCCACTTGGTGCACGGACAGCAATCTGCTCCTCAACTCCTTAACACCAACAAGACCAAGGAGGTCATTGTGGACTTCAGGATGGAGAAGAGAGGCTCGCATGACACCATCCATGTTAATGAGATGGTTGTTGATCCTGTCTCATCTTTAAAATTCCTGAGGACCATCACCTCCAGCCTGATCAAGAAGACCCACCAGCGCCTCTTCTTCTTCAGACAGCTGTCCTCGTCCATCCTGGTGAACTTCTACGGCTGCACAATAGAGAACATCCTAACCAACTGTGTCGCAGACTGGTACGGGAGCTGCTCTGCAGCAGTTGGTGAAAGCTGCCTAACTCATCACAGGGACTCCACTTCTGCCCATTAAGGACATCTTCAAGTCTCAAGCACGACATAGACAGACACAAAGATTTTTCATGCTAATTAATGCTAAAGAGTTCGACCTTGATGCCTCAATAAAGTGTCTGTAACTTTTCATTTCAAAAAGCCCTGTAGATCATCCACACTGCCTGTCTCAAGGTGTCTATTTCCAGCCCCTTGGTAGAAAATGTTTTAGGAGTCGGTATTGCAAAACCTTTTACCTCTTTGCAGAAGTTGTTTGGCTGGAGCTAGCGACTAACAGCGCGTTAAACACCTGTTAACGACCAAAGCAACATGGATTTTGCATGTGCTGGCACCTTTAACGATTCCTCTCACACGCCCACGAACTGCTCACTCCCCTCCCTTTGGACCGGCGCTGCAGGTTCCCCCGAACAAGAACCAGCAGACTGAGTAACGGCTTTACTCCTTGAGCTGTCTCCTTATTGAACTCCCACACCCCCACTTAAGCCACCTACTGTACCCTACCTTCTCCCCATAACCATTGCACTATTTAATATTACACGTAATCACTTCAAAGCTCTGTACATACTCACTTGTAAACACACATATCCATTGCACGTTTATATTTGATTAGATACCTCTAAAAATGTAAACTCCTGATTATAGTGATAGCAACTGTATATCATATTTATATCTACTTGCATATTTCTGACTGTACTGTAGGAACCAATATATTTCATTATGTATTTGAAAATTTGTATTATTGCTAAAAGCAACGTTTATATTATGTGTATATATTTGCATCTCCCTGATTACTATAGCAACAGCACATATGCTATTTTATGGTTATCTATTGTAAAACAAAAGCCTGATTATAGATAATATCAACCTGTATATTATGTTCATTGCATACTCATCTGTATATGTCATTCATATTTTCTCCTGCACTCTATCCTTGCTGCTTATTGCACTTCTGGTTAGACCTAAACTGTACTTCGTTGCCCTGTACATGTTTAATGACAATAAAGTTGAATCTAATTTAATCTAAAATAACACTAGCATAAGATCATTGTTTTTATTATTGCTGCTTCAATTTAGCATATAATTGTTAAGATATACTGTATCTCATTATGTTAGGTCTCAGCTCAGGATGGAGACTCTTCAGCTGCTCCTAAAAGGCTTCCAAAAACTTTCTTTGGTGTTTTACAGCTCTAGTGGAAATATTAATTTATTCATGCTGTGCAGTTGTATCTGTCTCTGATTTTGTTTGGCTTAATTTTTCAGCTTCAGCTTTGTGTTCCTTCCTCCTTTCATTTTTCCGTGGCGTCTGCTGCTTTTTGCAATTAAGGCACGGCAGCATCAGTCTGTCACTGTCGGCTCAGAATAGGAAATGCAGAGTGTGTTAAAGTAGAGCAGTCAGGATGTGAAAAATGGGCTGGTGATGCAGCTGTTGTGTGACATCTCCCCGTGCAAAGAAAATAGCTTTTCACGTGCAGCATCGCTCGCTTCACCTCTGGCCAGCGAGACCACTTGTACATCGTGTTGCGCAGTGCGAGGAAGGATATCAGTGAACTCTATCTAGGTCTGTGTAGAAGTACATGATTGCACTGATGAATGTGGCAAAGTCTGCAAAGAACGTTGCCTCTGGTGGAGGACGTGACTCTTCTCTCATTAAAATGCGCAAACGAGCTTTTCTTAACTGACTCACCAGACTTGACCCAGGTTTAAATGCAAAACGGGCTTTGAAGATGAGAAAAAGGCGCGTGGTTCAGAATTATCTATCGCTGTAACGGCTCTCACAATGAGGAGAACAAACACACAACAGATCTTTACACCATGTTTTTCCACTAGGATGTCTTGAGACAGCTCATGATTTGAAACCAGCAGGCACTTTAAACACAGTTATTAATACTGTATATTTAAATAGACTAACGCGCCACCAGAGCAGAGACTTCGCGGTAAGAACATTTCTGGTAAATATTTTCTGTTTGTGTCTGACCATAAGGTCCTTGAGTTAAAGGCGGAGAGAGTTTGAGCGAGAGTGTGGGACTGAACAGATGCACTTGCCTGGCTGCTTATTTTAGCTCCTAACAGCGGATGTTTTTCCCATCTCTGTTCTTCCAGGGCCTAAAATCGAGCATACATAAGCATATCTAAGACAAACTTTTATTTTTGAAGATTTCGAGATGGAAAGTTGTGGATAGTGGAAAAAAAGGATGTGTTATGTTCTGAGTAAGACTCGTGAAACTTTGGGAGTTTGTGATTCATATTAAGAAAATCCAAAATAAAAGGAATAAAGGTCATCGAGAGGAGACGACAATTGTATAACAGCTAAATCTTAATTCACGGCACTGATATTTTTAATTTGCTCCTTATTAAATGACTCATGCTGTATCTTGGTTTTCCCACAATTACGAAAGGCACGATAAGATGATTGCAGTATGGACACACAATAACTGAGCACATAGGTTTCTGCATGTCATCAAGCACAGAGCATGACTGACAGCAGCGGAGTCAGAGCAGACAGTGGGCCTGTTGGAAGGCAGAAGCAGCTGTGTTTTATAATGTAGTTTGCATTCTCTGCTCCCCATTAAGTCCATTCCTGGGGACGGACTTCAACTTGTGACCCCTGTATTAGCCCTTGTGCACCCAGCCCGGTGATTAGAGGAACATTAGGGATTTAAAGGCAAATTGCATTACCAGAAAAACAGATGGAGGTGCTGCCGAAGGACCCGACGCGCGGGACGTGAAACACGCTGATGCTCACATTTTCTCCCTGCTTCCTCTGTCAGCGCGTGATGCTAAATGTCACCCGCAGGTAACAATTTCTCAGGTGGCGCATTCTGATAAAGGATAAGGGCTATTAGTTGTCTCAGAGTGTTTTAATCTTGACACTTGGTGAAAGATGGCGAAGTCGTCTCGCTCCTCGACGTACGCGAGGAGCGATTTACAGCGGAGCGTATACTGTAGATTGACTGGTTGAGAGGCCATTTACATGCTGTGATAAACACTTTACCAACAAGTAGAATGTTATCAGCAACCTATCGTCAGGAAAAACACAGTTTATCTCTTGTGTAATTAGCAGAAGAGTCGGTATGAAAGGATTTAAGTTTTCCTGGTCAGGCCTTTGTTCCACACATGATTAATCACATTTTGTCTCGTCCTCACCACCTTGACCCCATACGCTCGTTTCATGTAAACTATAATTTGCTACAGCTCATATACATAAACGCATTGGGGTGAATATTTTTAGAAACGCATCACATTGTGTCCTTAACGCTGACCTATTGTGTTACTGATGATATTTAGTTCATCGGAAGAACAAATGCATCTGGAGTCGTGAAGTCAACCTAAGGCATAGTAAGCATGGACCTGCTTAGTTTAGCCCATATAACGTATCCCCAGTGTTCTCCCCTGATTGTTCCTCCCCCTGTTTTGGAAGCTTTACGAGTCATATTAATAATTTAAATGGTGACCCAGTAGAAACAGAGCTCATTGCTCACATTTGGATGAAGCATAGCACAGGTAATAAAAGGTGCCCTTTGCACTTTGGAGGGAAGCAAATGCATCACACACACTTTCATGCATCTTGAAGATGCTTTTTATAAATGATTTAAGAGGCGTACCCTTGACAAAGTTTAATTTGCTCAAGCAGAATTCTCCATTTAACTTAGTTTTGGCGCTTGTTGTTCTGTGCGTGACTGTGCTTATATAAAAACGTTGTTAGGGCTTGAGTTTGTCCTCAGACTTCCAGAGAGCAGAATATTTTAAAGCGTATACTGTAGTTCCGCACTTCATATTTCACAGAAACTAATAAATATGTATTTTGTGGTCTTTGTGGCCGATGCTCAGAGCCTGGAGGTACAGTATGGGGGGTTGTGTTGGTGCTTTGACAGCGAGGAAGGTCCAGTGTTGGAGGGTTGCAACTTGTCTCTCAGGCCAGATGTTGGACTCGATGTGCAGTACAGCGTCTTTTTTTGCCTATATGCGAGTGCGGATACAAGGTGATATTTGTAAGCAAAGGCCACACATTAATTACAGCCGCTGCCACTACATTTCGTCTCTATGTATCAGCTTGCATTCTATTAAATATGGCCAAATCGTAGCTCCTACTGGTGACCATTCTGTTAGGTGTATGTACTGTATGTTGAGGTGTTTACGGCTAATCTGTTTATATTTTCATTTACATATAGCAATGAACAGCCTGATTAATAAGCGATGACATCATCACAACAGCAGGCTTTTCCCTCCAGCAGCATCGTCCTGATACTTTCATGTCGCTATCGCGGTCCTGACTTTTAACTGCATTTACTGATTTATTTTAACTGCCGTGCTGTTCATGAAAAGAGATTCGCTCTGCAGAGTGTGTTTTTTTTCCCCTTGCAATGATTTTGCTTACTGGAGATGTCATAAACTGCTAAGACTTAGACTTAGCCTTAAGGTCCACATGTCTGAAATGCTCCTCCACGGTGAGAATGAAATTACTCCACATCTCACTTAAATTACATGCAGTCTGACTGTGACCCGTTAATTTCAGCTTGAACCGCCGTAACATAGATTCTGGCCACTTGCAGGCAAAAGGAGAACTTCACAACAGGCTGACAGATTCACAGCCACGGGCTTTAGCAAAGCCAGTCAAGTAAAAACAATAAGTTCAACATTTCTTCAACTCTTTTTCTATTTGTTTATTTTCTTTCTGCATTTTAGTCTCAACTAAACCCTGAAAAAACTACTTGTTTCCTTACTGTACCATCTGTGATGAAAGCTCTTGCCTGATCAGAATGCTTGTGCACTAATCGTAGTAGGTCTTTACTGTAAGTGCCAGGGATGGACTGCTGCGCTCAAAGCTTTGACAAGTTTTGGTGACACTTCTCTTTTTATTGTGGAACTGCAAAATGTTTAAAATTGTTCTCAGAGACTAGAGAGTAAATAGTAACACAGTGAAATTGTAAAACAAATGAACATTTTCAGATTTTTAGCTTATCATGAAATATTTTTTAACACGCTTATTATTTTAGATGATTTTATGGTGGCTATATCATATAAAAACAAACCGTTTATTTAATTCTTGCAGCTTTTATTCACTCCTTATTTAATCAATCATCAAAGTAATCACTGTCAGTGGGGTGGACCTGCTTTCTGCACTGCTATTACAACTAGTGTCCAACCACATCCTGCTGAAGGTCAGAAGTTATAGGATTTGTCTTTGAAAAAAAAACAGTTAACATCTTACTGTGAGCATGTTGGCAGCAACAGTTTAAAAGCAAGTGTCTGTGTAGAATGTGTCTTTACATTCTGAGTGCAGCACTCACGGCTTCAGAGCTGTCCACCAGCGCCGTTGGGGCGTTGGTGCTGGACGTTGTTGCTGTGCTGCTTCTTCGGTCTGAGGTGAAGGTATACCGTACCACCGCGTAGCCAGTTTGCAATCTCTCCGACCGTGTCTTTTGAGCCAAACACAGCGCCGGCTCCTTGACTGACAGGCAGAATAATTACTGCTGAAAAGTGGCAAATATAAAATAAATACCGTGAAATTATAAATTATAAGATGGAATGAAGTAAAGTCTCTGCCAAAATCTCTGTTATTGGGAATAATCATTACTATAAATATACAATAAACATAAAAAGTCTACTTTTCTAAACATGTTGCAGTTTTACAGTGTCATAGCTGTTGTGGAAGAGACTTTGAATGTGGGAGCTAAGTCTTCAGACCCTCCCATTACTGGCCTGAAAGACAACTGAGAGCAACACTGTCATTTTGTCACACTCTGTACGTCGCCATATAATCACTCCGCTGTGATGCGGGAAGAGGACCGAGGCGAGAAAACATTTCCAAAGCAGCAATTTCTATCTCTCTTTTGAACTTTGAAAGGCACACTGAGACTTTTGCTTTCTTTTGTTTTCCGTTCAATGTTGATCAAGCCTTCTTTTTATAATCTCTGGTGAGCCTGGAAGGACAGGCTTGGATAATGATGATTGACCCAGTATGTGGCATTTGGGCAGCCAAGTTTTTACAGATAATTCTTCGCCTCTTTCAGTGTTCATGATTAGGTGGCTGGCACATGGCGACTCGAATAATGCCCAGAAATTTGATTGTGTTAACGCGATTGGAGTGAGGTCGGGGACTGCAAAGACCCGTGGTAATCACCACACAGGGATAAGTGATGGCTTCAAAGTAAATCAAAGTGAAAAGACCCTGTCTCCCCTAACATGTCCCCGCAGTGATCTGAAGCCATTTTATGTGGTTAAGCCACATCACAGGAGGTTGTTTACTGCTTCCCCTCTCTCCTCTCACCCGTTATTCCTTTTATTCACCTCTGCGTGTGCAAACGTGTGTCACCCGGCTTGATTCTTGTCACACGGTTTCATAATGAGACGTTCATATTTGGAGCATTTTTCCAGTACAGTACATATTCTCCACGCGTAGGGCCATTGTATTAAAGTATTAAGTCTCTATCTGTCCCAGAGAACCATCTAATAGCCAATTTCATGCAAGAATGATGAAGACAAAAGTGGAGGGTTATTAGTGGAAAAGGAGAATAGCCCGGTGTCACACCTCATGGATCTTTGATAAGAAGTGAACAGGGATAACTATGGGCAGCGGCGGAGCTGTAAGACAGTGGCAGGAGCTCCTTGTAACTTGGCGATAAAGTAAACAAACCCGCAGCGAAGCCGCGGCGTGTTTCTCAGATTAATAAGCAGGCGCACGAGGGGGAAAAAAAAAAAAAGGAAAGAAGGAGTGACAGTCTTATTTGTGTCAGAGCTTACACATGCAGAGCCGCACACTGGCCCCACGTCTGGAATGTTTACATCAAAGCGTAAAGCATCGCACCTGTCTGGGCCACTGCTGCACCCATTAGCCTCTGTACATGCTGCACGTCAACATTTGTGTGCGTGTGCAGAACAAAAGCAACAGCGCGGCTGAGGCCACTTGAAGAGGGGGGATTCTGCTTCTGAGCAGACGCATGAAAGAAAGGAGGCGAATAAGCATTTAACAAGTAAGTGCCACTTAATAAAAGCTTTTACATTTCCTGCCCAGAAAAATGCTCCGCTCCGCTCCGCCATCACTTCCCAGAACTATTTAAAAGTCTTTATCTTTTTTTGATTCTAACAGCCGTATCTATTAAACCACATTGTTACTCTGCACACGGGGCATCTGAACTTATTTGTGATTGGATCCTACACACGGTGACACATAAACTGCACAATCAGTATTGTTGCATCGAGGCTTGTGGCGCTGTGAGCGAAACTACAGTGATTTTGATTTTAGTACTTATTTATTTTGAAGTTAAACCTCAGGCACCAGTCATTTAAATAGGTTTAGATGGATTAAACTCGCACACCATCAGCACTTTGTGGGACGTGGACTAATTACCGGACCTTTGTTGCTGATACATCCACAAGTGAGCAACATATCATTGGCAATTCCATTTTATATACGGCCACGTTTGGAACAAGGGCAAAGCAGTGTATTATTGTGTGTAACCACTTAATCACTTACAAACGCCACTGGAACAGTTCTTTTCATTGTGTGGATGGGAGCTCTCTTATTCGTGTATGTCCCGGTGTGTGGGCAGTCGGGTCATAACCAGCGGCTGCCACTTTAGCGCAGTCATAAGGCAAATGAGGCTCCCGGCCACACAGAAGGTCTGTGAACCAGTTGTACGTAAACACACAAGAAATTGAAATACAATAATAAGTGGTCACTTGAGATGCATTTACTTGACACTGTGGGTGGCTGTCCTCCCTTAACAACGAGCGCGTAGAGGTTTTATTCTACTGTACGGTCCCTACCCTAAACCCACAATGCTGCTTGAGAAGTCAGATAATAGAGCTAAGTTACATAGGAATAAAGTAGATGAGCTCTATTCTAATCATTACCCGCTCTAAGTATTATAATGATGAGAAAAAGGCTTTTGAATGATGTTGTGCCTAAACCTATATGTCCTGTACGAGTGCTTTATTACATCATCTTCATAAGTCCAGCATTGCATCCCTGGTCCAGCACGCCTGCCACTCGACGGAATAGGGTAATGGATGTCTGTGTCAATCTCCTTTCAGAAATAGGCACTGCTTCTTTTCATCTTTTCAGAAGGCAGTAGCCGTCATGATCAATACCACACAATGGCAGGCTTTAAAGCGCCCGCGTGTAAGGTGGATTAAAGCCGTGAATGACTACATGAAGGGCCCAAATCATTCTTTGATCTGTTATCATCAGAGCAGGAGATATTCCCCCATCATATCTCTGCTACTGTATGTTGGAATTGTATCAGTGTCTCCCCCACCCCCCCCAAACTTGCCTCTACACAGAACATACATGTAACACATCACCTATACAAGTGTACAGTATGTCTTCAAATATTCATGTGGCTGCACAGAAGGAACGGGAGACCGAGTTCTTAGAGATCAGAGTGCAAAGGCCATATTATGTTTAGCTGGAAGAAGATTGACAATTCCAGTTGCACACTGTACTACAAGATGTTGTGTTTGATTCTAAATTGCGTAGGAAGGTCACACCACCACCACGTGACCACGCAGTACAGTGTGGGAGACTTCTCATTCTGTATTTGCATGTTTTGCTTTCATTCCTCGGCTGAGGTAAATAAAGGGGGCTGTATTTGAAACGCACACTATCCACAGCATCTCTTCTACCCACGGTCAAGAAAACAGCATTAAAAAGTACAGCTCACCACGACACATCCACCCTGCTCTGTTTAAAGAGAGTGGGCAACTCGCCGTCGCACAAAGAGTGGTGTGAAATGCAGCTGCTGTCTGTCTGAGAGAGAGCTGACAGGATTTCAAAGCGTGGAAAATGGAAATAAGAAGTGCCACTGGAAGTGGCTGGTTCCTCCTGGAGGAGTTATTGGTGTCTTCTGTCTGCCTGTGATTACCTTGGCAGCCCGATTTCCACAATTCCATGTCTATTTACTTCTTGTTTTCATTCACATGGATATTTTAGCCCATTTCTCCTCAGATTCCTTTAAACAACCTGGAAACAAGCAAGTGTACTGGTGCACGTGGCGAAGAACAGAAGATAAATCAAATTTTGATATTAGTCACGCTGCTATTGGCAGAGAATCTATTAACATTCCAGTCCAAGTTTTGCAGTGCTCACGTTGTTGGTTTTGTTTAAGCCGTTGTTCCACTTGTGTTGTGAAGAGTCTGATTGGGACTGATTTGTGATTAGTGATTACAATGCCTACCCCCAGGTGATCTCATAGTGTTGCAAATGATAAAAGCATATCATTGACATACATTACAGTTCATATCAAACACGTATGCATGGGCACGGTCTGGGAAGTTCGCTATTATTTATCAAAAACAAAAGAGAAGAGCAAAGGTCCAAATAATGATGCACCCAAGTTAGATGATAATGAAGTTATTATTATTCCCAAGAATAATGCTTTATAGTGTACAGTATTTGGACAGAACAACTGTAAACACAACATCCACCAAGATGACGTCAGTCACTTGTGGGAATCATCTGTCTTCATCTCCATAGTATTAGTGATGAACAAGGTGGGTTATCCTGAACATGAGCAAGTCAAATCGAAGCCTTCACTTAATACATTCATTCTTTATGCTTGGATGCTCCTGTTTGTTAATTACAAAAGTCACCATGAGGACATTGTTGTTGTGTCACATTATATTGCTCATGTAAAACTGCTGCTGGGTAAAGATCTGCACCTTGTGATTCAGAGACAAATTCAGCTCTGTAGTAATTAGCCTCCCAGTACAAAACACAGATCAGCCACGTTCACTCATTTTTTCGCTCATCACACTCTGTTTTGGCTGCACAGCGATCGTGTTGTCATCTTTTATCAGTTCTGTTTTGAACCTCCCTCCGTCTTCAGTGCGTTTTTCTTCCACTGGACCTTTTTGACCCTTGTACAGAATGGACTCGTTTCTTTTTTCCCGTGTGTTTATGAGCTGCTGCCTGTTCTTTTGTGTGCAAATAGATTCAGCTCATCTGTATTTCATCTCAGTTGCTTGGTGCTCTGACACCTAACTTAAGGATCTTTACACTAAACTTCGCTGAAGTGGAAGCTCATGACGCACGCATGTAAAAACTCTACCGAACGAAATCCTTATAAAATAAAATGAGCTGTTGCGAATCAAGCTCATGTTTGACTGACTGTTCTGCTTCTTTCCAGCATCATGAACTGACGTGCAGTTCCTCCTGGGCATGAACACATCAGGGACATACAGGCTTCAGGTACTGTAGGTAAACAATTTCTGTTTAATTTGCACTTAAGGCAGCTGGAGAGGGTCAAACTACCCTCCCAGGAATTCCTCTAATGCAGCTTAAACAGGTGAAGGCAGCCATATGCTCCTCTTCACTGTCAGATCTTGACATACAGTACAATCCTGGGAGAACGTTGTTAGCAGGTGAGGGAATGCACAACACAATGATCAGCTTGACTGCACCGTTAGCATATGGACCTGCTCTAAAGGAACAGTGTTTATGACCCTAATATTCTGAATACTACCAGATGAATGCATGTGATGCGTTAAACAGCCTTATACACCAGCCAATCAGAAAAACGCAGACCTGCACATGAACAGGAGGCTGGAGCTCTGCTTTAGTTACAGTCGTGTCACATATTGTGCTTTTACTGTAAAATAAAAAAAAAGTCTCTGACATCTAATTCCTAGGTAATCAAGAGACGCTTGAGTTATTTATGGCAACATGAAAAGTGTTTTAATAAAACGGGTCTCAGACGCCGGTTCACAATTACAAGGGACAACTGCAGACAGCGAACACACCACAGAGTAACCTCACGAACAGCAATGAGAGTAAAGATAGCAACACTCACATTACGTGCTTGATTACTCAATGAGGTAGTTGGGATTTTTGTTTAAAATGAATCCTGTGTAGGAGAGATAGTCGGTAATTACAGAATGCAAGAGCAAAACACGTTAGACATTAAACTCCCTTCTACTGAAATCTTCAATGGACATATTTGTTGGGGAACATGTTCCCAGCCGAAGCCCCACCTGTCTCCGCTGTCCCCAGGTGCGAGGGACGCCTCGCACAGACACAGTGTGGTTCTGGTGATTTGCTAGTACTATTTCTTGGTGATTAGCGCAGTAACTCAGTGGTGTCTCCTGGTAACCGCAAGGCAAAGGCAAACCTCACGGGATCTCTCGCAAAACCACATCTTGACATTTTGTGGTCCAATTAAAAAAGTTACAATGTCTTAATGCTGAATTTTAGATGCCGTTGCCAGATCCCTTGAAGTTTCCGTGCTGGTCTAATCACCTGTCAGCGCTTACATTATAATAAGTGATTCGTTTGAAGAATTCGCTCATTTCAAACATCCTTTCGAGGATTATTAATTTACAGTTTGTGCTGAGCTCTGTCAGACCTGACGGAAACAAAGTTCAGCAAATGAGCTTTGAAATGAAAATCGTTGAAAGTAATAGCGAATGTGGTGTTTTTGTGATTCTTTTTTTTGCACTAAAACGTCTCACGGTGCGTTTAAAGGACACGCGGTAGCGCCTTAATGTGCTGTAAGACGCTGCACATTTGAAGCAGCTTAAACTGTCTTAAAGGTTATAACCCATGTTGCGTGCTGCTCATTGTATTGTGTCACCGGCTGTCAACTACTGTGAACACAGTCGCCTCCCATGATGACAAAATCCGCTGGTTGTTTCAGAGCCGTTGTTGCACAACATGCTTCTGTGAGCTGCTGAATGAGAGACCTGCAATTACAGAGCTGGAGTTTGAACCAGCGCTGGGTTCAAATGTGTTATGTTTTGTGTGAAAGCGCATTTGAGCATTTGAGCTATTTTTATGCCGATGAGTGACGACTGAGCTCTGCAGACACTGATGGATATCATGTTTAAAGCATCTGCTGGTCTTTGTAATGTGACTCACGCTCTTGACGTTAGCCATCGCCGATGCCCGAATTAGCGTCGCGCTCTGAACACACCCTACCTATAGAGCCTTTACTTTCAAGTGCTACACGTCTAATTATGCGCCCCCCCATTTTTCTATTTCCGCTGTGTAAACATCACAGTAAATACCATGACATTGAGCTGTTTAAACCCATCTGGGATTAAGGGACTCGCTCTGGTCACACGCTGAATTATAGCCAGACTGTGTGGCATCCTGATCAGATGTGCAGATCCTAGGCCCTGGAGAGAGCCGCTGCTAATTGGCCTGGTGGTTAGCTCTGAGGTCAATTGTGGGCCAGGTCTCCAGGTCAACAGGGAGCCCAGCACTGAGACTCAGAGCTGTGATTACCATTGCAGTCTTCCAGACATCAGTGACATATTGATCTAATGGGAGGAATTCAGCCTTTTGAACGTCAGGGTCTTTAAGAGGACTGACTGACTGGCCGAGGTTTTTCCCTCCCTCCCAGAATGTTTGCTCACCTTCTTCACCTGCTGTGATTCCGTGGGAAAATAAGCACTCGCAGAGGGGAATAATCCTGGTTTTATGTCAACGGCTTCCAAACAAGCAGCGGTTGTCATGTTTTAATTCAACAACACTGTCCGGTACATAAGTGGTGTCACCTCATAGAAGGGCCTGGGATTTAATCCACCACTCTGGACCCTCTCCCAGCAGCATCGTGTGGTTTTTCTGGGTTCTTCTGTTTCCGACCACGGTCCAAAGAGACGGCGTTAGGTTAACCACTCACTTTCAAGGGCCCATGGGTATAAATGATCATCTGGCTCTAGTCTGCCTGCTTAGTCAAGTGGATTTATGGCTCCATGAAATAAAAATACAGCATATACGGTAATATTTATTGAGTTTAAATCAGTGGATTATGGAATAAAGCAGTGCTACTCAATTATTTTCTCTTACGCCCCCCCAAAGGAAGAAGTAAACATTTTGCGCCCCCCTCCCCCCTTAGAATTTGACGCTCCGTCATATTTTCTCGTCTTACGTTACGACTTACGTTTGTCTCATTGTATCCGTCTGTCTCCACCTTTGATAAGTTTGGTTTATCTGATCTGGAATCCTGACCTGATCAGTGTGGCTGTTTAGTGTAGGTTATAATCATATACTAAGTGGTGGTTATAACCTGTTTATTACAAATCAGAAAACTGCTGGTTGGAGTCACCAGAGTTCTAGAACTTAACTTTTAAACAGAAACTTAAATAAAGACAATGTCTTCTCAGTACCAATCAATCGCACACTTTGGCCCCACTGTATAACAAAAAGCACGGCCCTTTTTCATTGTGACAGGATTGAGATGCACAAAACAACAACAAAAAAAACTTTAAAAGCTAAAAGAGCATCAGCAGAAGACATCAGACCAATGACTTTAGATCAATATGTCTGACTAACCTAAAACAGGGATTAGTGTCAGGAAATGTCACAAACATGTACTGTAACAAAGACGTACGACTAAGCCTGTGCTTTTACAGTGGTTGTTTCAGTTTCACCCCATCACTTAAATTAGATGCAGGTCCTTTAGTCTGGAAAATATGAATAAACCGTGTTTTTGTCTAGATGATTGTGTGTCTGTCCCCGTGATAAATGTCCAACCAGGCCTCTATGTGGTCTCTCCTTCTGTCGTACCTCCATTATGTGCTGGGGTGAGTCCAGTCACACAGCGAGGCTGCACCAGTGTAAGCGGGTCAAAGCTTTAATCAATGACCCTGTACAGAGTTTACTTGTTTGTCCATTACAGATACAGTAGATACAGTAGATGCTTTATGTTGCTGTTATTCACCATTACTGGGGCCATTTGTCTGCAGGGCAGTCCGGCAGACAGACGAGCCCTTCGTGCTTATGCAGGTCAGATGACGGCTCTAGCTTTTTAGTTTTGGAGCAGCTTATCTCGTGTCCTGTGCCTTTGTATCAGCTCATTAGAAGCAGATAATGTTAATGTGTTAATGTAAATGGATAACGTCTTCACACAGAGAATCCAAAAACTGCTAAAGCTATGAATGTAGTTAACTCAGTTTCCTATACTATGTAGATTTCTAACACAAATTATGTTATATTATATTATATAATAATGATAAGAAACATTTCATAATATCTGATCCTGGATTGATGACTTACATCTACAATGCCTTCTTTGTCAGAGCAGTGCTGTTCTGGCAGTATGCCTTCCTTATCATTCCGCCTGACTTATTGCTGCTGAATGTCACTGTCACTTTTCACTTTTTGCATCGGCCTCCCTTAGTCTC